>NC_056729.1:1999758835-1999896335 GCF_019279795.1 Protopterus annectens | reverse complement strand
TGTTGCCAATTAAGTGTGTGTGTATGCGAAGGTCTCTATTTCAGTTTGCAGAAAATATATGTCCTAGGAGATCATTTGCCCAAGAATTGACAAAAGCTAACATTTCAAAGGAATCATCTTGTGAAAATTCATTCCATCAAAGCTAGTAGTAGATGTGTAAATGCCCTCTTCCCCACTGGTACAGCTGTACAGCGATACTGGAGTTGGTATATATAGTTGGGTGTGGTTGTTGTGGGCACAGCCACCCTCATTGGGGCTATTGTTGTGCGTATCCCCCTGCTTAGTTTGCTGTTATACTGTACAGTTTATGCTAACAGGTCAAGTAGTTGTTATCACACTATGTGTGGTTCTACACCACCCCATGCCCTCCAAATTGGAGGGCTGTGCCACCCACACCAGCACACCTATGTTTACCAACTCCAGGATTGCACTACACTGGGGAAAAGGACATATACCCTGCCAGTACAATTGTCAGTGACATTAAGCTGGCAGACTGATTATTTACTGATGTGATATTTTGGCTATTTTGTCTTGGTGGAATTTCATAGGTCAAAATGAGTTCACTGCAAAATTAAGTACATACATGTGTACAGTATTCTCTCTGTATTGCATCAAAACCAAAGCCTCTGTGTGTGTCTGTGTGTGTGTGTGTGTGTGTGTGTGTGTGTGTGTCATTCACAAACATTTTATGTATGCCACCCAGTACACTTACCATTGCCCACTGTAGAAGAGCTGCTGACATCAGCCACCATGCACTCACCTGTATGCACCCCTCAGACCTATCATCCATGTGGCACATGCAATAACTGTTATACAGACCTGTTACTTGTGTTTAGCTGTACCCAGGATATGACACAGTCAATGTGTCACTACAGTGCCATACCCCTTGTAGGAAAGGACAGCAGACCAACATCCTGCTGACACGTAGACACCTAGAACACAAACAAAATACATTATGGAGACCACAAGCAGTCAGTGTTAATAACAGCTATAATGCATCATGGCTGGACAGCTACACACTCTGACGTGTAAGCATTAAACATTCCAGCTGAAAACATGTTAAACAGCATTATATTACTAAACCTTAGTACATCCACCCTGTGCATCAGAATCATATTAGTATGTCCCTGCATTGATAGTATGGATGACAGGGATGTGGCACAGATATCATCATATGCGCAGGGTGTGTTGTGGAGTTGCCAGAGATTTAGGCTGAGCCATTTGTTTGACATCATGTGTATGTGTTAAGGGGTTCTTTATCAATTGGGCTGTGCAGATGTGATGTGTGTAGGTATGGAGTTGCCCTAGGTGTGTTGATGATATGTGTGTGTATGTATGCACACAGTTCTGCCATGTGGCTGCCCTATACAGGGGTTTGTTGGACAGCTGCAGACTGTACATGGCAGGGTGTACAGTTTACCGTGTCCAGCCATGGACACAGGAACTGTGACTGCCAGGGGTTCTATGGGCACTACCAGGTAGAAGCCCAGATATGTTACTCTCCCCTGATGATGACAAATGTCGGCCAGATCTATGTCCCTGTTGGGACCAGCCAGGACCATGTGCACATGGCCTGCTGCACTGTGGTGTAGACAGCACCCCCCCCCTGCAATACTGGTGCTGATACTACCACTGCGGGAGTGGCTGTGACTTGTTGCATGTCCACATAGACCTCCACCTGTTGGTGTTGCTGACCTACTTCCATGTGGCTGATGCCCTACTCCCACCATATGCTCTAACACAGACAGCACATGGTTGAGGATTCCCACCAACTCATTCAACCGTGTATCCAGGACCTCTGCAAACTAACAGTGTGCACCTGCAAGATCACGGATGTTGTCAAGTATAGCAGAATGAGTAGCCCTCTGGATCCTCGGACTCTGTCTGTTGTAACATTCCATACATGCCTGTGCCTCCATGATGACCCATAACATGTGTCTGTTGACACTTGCTGTGGCACTTCTGCCAGGGGCATGATGGCCAGCAGCCCTCCTATGAGCACCCCTGTACATCTGCCTGTGTGGTACCTCGCTGGTCATCTGGCTATGGCTGCTGTGTACAGACACACTTGCCATAGTCCCCACACTGTTCTGTCCCATGCCACCATTCGTCAACTGTCCCTCATCTATGGCCACTGGTAATGGGGTATGTATAAGCATCGTGACTGTGTGCATTGATGGGGTGGATAAAAGTGGGATGTCAACTGATGGCACAGCTTCAGCCCTTGATAACTCTGCCTGGCAATCACCACACCTATTATCATTGCCAGAGTCTGTATGGACACTAACATCAGTTTGCTTGCAGGAGGGACCCTGACCCACCTCGCCACCTGTGAGGGGAAAACAAAAAAATGTAATTTAAGACCTGTATGTTACTGCTTATCTCTGCACACACTCATACACACTCATACACACACACACACACACACACACACACACACACACACACACACACACACTTATAGGTGAGGTGGCTGAAAGATATCACACGGCCCTCTCATTACCCAACAGTCAACATGCATGACATATGGCACTCAACAACATTCAGTGCAGCTATAGTCAGTCTCTGCTAACAACATTATACATCTCTGTGATGCATGAGTTGTGTTAGTAGGTGATGCCCCTTCCCCTGGAACACACTGCATCCATGTACACAGTATTGCTGTGCAGCTGTACAGCACCCTGGCATGTACTGTGCACCATACCTCAAGACTGTGCACACCATTGCTGAATGTGTAAATGTGTGGAAGTTACATTTGCTCTGTTGCTCACAGCCCCTACGTGTTTGTCTGACACATACCTGGAATGATATGAGGACTGATGTCGATAGTTAATGCCTGACCTCTGATTTTCAGATCTCATCATCAGCAGTGCATGTATGAGCAATAAAATCTGATTACACTGACAACCTTCAAAGCTTACTGTGGATATGAGGAGTGTACACACCCGTGTTGACATGCCAGCCTCTGCCATGATATGCAATGGGGCCACAATACTGCATATGTTAACATTACACACACCTGATATGTGACATATGACCTGTGCAATCAAATGCAGTATCAAACAAATGTTAGTCATGCAGATGCTTATTGAGATGCATACAATATGTGGGTTGCATAAGTGTGCACACCCCTAACATAATGGTTTGTTGCAGCACTTGTTAAGTGAACTACAGCAGTCACTATTCCTGGAAGGGGTATACTAGCATGGCCCATCTTCACTTGCCATTATTTGGTCACTTCACCCTACAAATGCCCCCCAACTCTGCCAGATTGCAAGGTCAGCTCATGTGCACAGCCCTTGGAGGTCACACAATGTCCTTCACTATTGCTGTGGAGTCAGGGTTATATCTGGCACAATTCATGACCTTGATTGTGTTCAGATACAGCCATTTTTAGTGAGCTTTGGATGTATGCTTCAGTTCACTGTTGCGTTTCAGTATGACACCCCTCCCCATCCTCGGTCTTATTGCAGATGCTTGACAACTATGGGCCACACATGAATGTCATTTTGCAGTGTTTCAAATTCAGAATGCCATGTCTACTGGCCTAGTTCCTGCTAATGAACAGCAATCCTAAAGGTGTACACTGGCACCAGCAAGATAAACATAAGGATTGTGGGCCTGAGGTGGACTGAGGTGTTGCTTGTGCACCACATGTATCTTTATTAATACTGTCTGTAGGTCTCAGCCTTGGTCTCAGTACACCATTACACATTGCAACACATGCCTTTGGGAGACTTGATGTTATGCATATGCTACCTGTGGAGAGCCCTGGATGATGTTTCCTGTGGAACAACTGTTCCATCTTATTACCCTAACCCATAGACCACACTTATGCAGATTCCAGGTGATTGTTGATACAGGTACTGCACAGGCAGTACTTGCTAGACATTCCTACAAGTCCCTCAGTGTTACTGCATGTTTCTGGGCAGCCTCTGTGATCAGTTTGCAACATGTGTTGTCATCTGTCTTGGATGGGCATCTGTTTATTTTCTGCATTAATGTTGTCCCATACGAACATACATGACTGTCTGCACTGTTTGACATAGTATATGCAATGGTGAGGTAAGGCTACTTCTCCCACTCCTGAGTGCCACCTTTCGGATATGGGATCCATTCCATAGTTTGTAAGATGTGTGCCAGCCACGGCTGCCTCTGTTGCAGGTGAGAAGGCAAATGTCATGGTCATACTTCTTGGATAGCAAACCGTTACTTGGTGTGACATTGAGGCCCTGTACTTGATGGAAGGTGTGTACTCAAGAAGAGTGAATGCTGCAGTATCTCAATATGTTATTTGGAGTGTGTGCACATATATGCTTCCAGTGTCTGTTATGGTATATATTCCCCATATTTGTTGCCTGAACATAGGATTCCATATTACACATTCATTGCTCATGTTAGTATCACATTACAGGTTGTAAAAGGTGTGGAATGTGGTATTGTGATTTGCCGTTGTTTAGGTCAGGAACAGTTGCCATTGTAGTAGTGGTGTATACACTATTGTAGTCACTGTATAAGGGTAATGTTTCAGAAATGTCCCTACTGTAGGCCATTTGTCTCGCCATTATGTTCATCTCTGTCCACACATCTTGCACTGACAGGTTGTTAGATATACTGCAGGTCTTTTACATACCCTTCAGATATGCCACCATGGTAACCATTGTGATGCAATGCAGTTAACAGCAACAATAAGTGAACATGTACAGCATGCATTATGTTTAGTTGTGTTAAATGTGTGCATGGCAAATACCATGGCCATAACATGGACGGTGTATTCGCAGACCTGAACAAATCAACTCCATACTCACCAGCTACAGGCTGCTGCCCCAGTTGTATACCAGAGGGACCTACATAGTTTTGTGAGAGATGTTATGTCAGTAGCCACACCTGTGGCACTGGTACAGGATGGGAGCAGCATTACAGTACATCAACAGTACAAACCCATAATACCAGAGATTATACACATCTGTTCATTACTACACTACAGCAACAGACTATGTTATCTGACATATGCATGAATATACTTTACAGATGAAGATGGATAGGCAACAGTGGTCTACTAATATGCCCTGGGGCCTTACCTGTACACTCCTCATCCATTGTGTGGGTGGCACCCACCTCTACAATGCTATCCTCAGGTTCCTGGCTTGGCTGTTGGGCAGGTGCCCCAAAGCTGGCAAGGAGCTCCTCAGCATGTGTCAGTGGGGGCTGGATGGCATGACCCCCACCTGTGGCTAGCTGGTCCCTCCTAACTGCAGCAGAATGCTGACAGGAGTGGCGGATCAGATCAGTGCACTGATGTTGCACCTCCTCATAACTGCGGTTATGCAGGTTGACATCATTTACCCTGTGGACGAGCTTGTTCCACAGGGTGGTCCTCTTCTGCAGATCATGGGCCCTGTGTTCAAATAGGGTTCCATGAAGTAGTATGATGAAGTTTATAATGACATAATTTTCCTGGGGTGTATATGCAGGGAGCTATTCATGGGACATTGTTCCTGGAAGACATAAACAGGAAAAAAGGTCAGAGGACCTCATACTGCAAGGATATAAAAGTTGAATATTTGACATCCCCCACCATATCTGCAACAATAATCTGAACACACAAATCAATGGGTATGTTTACACCAAACCTACTACTGGGACATACATCCTATTGTTCAACAAATATTGAAATGTGTTTCTATTAATCCCCATCCAAGGTGTTTACCCCCCACGTGTCATATACTGCCCCTGTATGCTGTCTTTTCTGTCTTGTCTGTATTTCTACCCAACCTACCTCCCCAAATATACCTACTCTCCTTCCCTAACATCCCACTCTCACCTTAAAAAAGGTCAATCTGTTCACAAAAAAAAATTGCCCCATACATAGCTGTCCATTTTGCACAGATGTCCACTGGACACATGTAATCTGGTCCAATTGACTTCACAACCCATTATTGCTGTCCTCACCCCTCTCTCAGGGGATTGAGTGTCCAGATCTACCTCCAAATTCAGTATATATGCACAGCTGTTGCTGTAGAGGAAATGGACAGCTATGGACCTTCCTTATGGAGAGAGATGTCAGTTAACTTATATATCCTTGCAGTACTCTCAACTTTAATGATTTTTACCAGAAAGGCTCATCCAGACTCTGCTACACTTTGCTGTGAAGGAAAGGTTAGTTTGCTTTTATTTTTTGTATTGCTGTATTGCCTTTCTATATTTTGAATACTGTAGTTTGTTTTCTTTACCTTGTGTTTTGCTTGCATTATGTTTTAACTGCATATTAAAACTTCAAAATAGACCACAGCTCTCTCTGTTCTGAGTCAGGCAGAATTTTCTCCCGCCCTCTCACCCATTTAAGTTGTCTTGTTAAATACCACTGTCTTTCTAGTTGCCCGCCTCTTATGTTAATCTGACCATATATCATTTCTCTCTACTTTCACTGGCTTATGTGAGTAATCACAAAATCATCATTTTTGAAATCCCACCCCTTCAATTATTTAAATTTATTGGCCATCCTACAGTATTTCATAGTACCAAAATACAAAAGTGACCACCCCTTTCAATCCATCTTGCTGTTTTAAAAATAGTAACTCTCCACTAAACCTTAACTTTTTAAACAGGTAAAACTCAAGTTACCTACTTTCACATCTAACTTCTCTAGTGCACACTGCAGAGTGCATTCTTTTCAATCTTACCTTTAAGCATCCCTGTGACTAGCACTTTCTCTAATACCTGCTGGAAAGCACTAGGAAGCCTTAAACTCATACAAACACTGAAATCTCCTTGTTAACAAGGAGAAATTAATAGTAGGCACTAAACAGCCTATAATTGCAAAGTACCTTGCTAAGGAAACAGCTCCTATACTTTACAAAGAAAAAAAAGCCCCAAACCAGGCATGTCCAAGGGTCAGCTTCCGGTGATTTCTCCTGTCCACCTGGTAAATCTGGGCATACTGGGGCAATGCAGCAATTGCCTCATGTACACAGACAACCCTCTCCTCCTACCACCCAACACTACAACCTGTGAGAGATGCACTTACATAGCCAAAATGGAAGCAAAGCTCTCTCCACCCAAGATTGTGCTAAACAGTCAAGAGGAGAAGGTTAACACCCACGCTACACCTCAAGCAACACATAGCCCTTCTAAACCTGCACCACCAGCACCCACATATAGCAACACTAAATCCACATATGCAGAGGCCCTTAACTGTAACCTGCCCAAGCAACAAAGACCTCTGAAGCAGAAACACAAACAAACACCAATCACAACCAATGTGTCACATAGTTCACAACACCAGTATGCCACCCAGCAACAGCCCCTAAGGCAAGACAATGTACCTAACACTTTAGTCATAGGTGACTCTATAGTCCGGCACACTGATGTCCCTCTCATCAGGTTGAATAAGGAGAAAATTACAGTCAGCTGCCTGTCGGGTGCCAGGATCCGCCACATAACGCATGCACTCAAGTCACTCCACAACAAGTGCAAATATGACTCTGTCATTGTCCATGTTGGAGTGAATGACTTGAGATGTACCTCCCTGGACTACATGAAAAGAGACATGGAAGAGCTCTCGGATCATGTGGCCCAGGCAGGTATGACCCTAGCCCTGAGTAGCATCCTGCCTTCGCCCAGAATGATACCACAATATAAGGATAAAATGATTGACTTCAACAATTGGCTAAGCTTATGGTGTCATTTAAAGGGGATCCAGTATCTGTCTGCCTGGGATGACATGATTGACAGACCACGATGCTTTGCCAGAGATGGTCTGCACCTGTCGCCACTGGGATTCAGGTTACTGGCTAAGGCTCTTGCCAACCCTATAGTGCCTTTTTTAGGCAAACTTCAAAGGACAAAACCACCACCGTAACAGGTACAAGCATGCAAAATCTGAAGGTAATGCTACTCAATGCTAGAAGTCTAAACCTCAAAATGCACTCTCTCGAGGCACTCCTAAAAATGGAGAACATCGATATCTGTGCAGTAACTGAGACCTGGTTCAAGGCTCCAGAGAGCACCCCTGCAATACCAGGCTACAACTCTTACCACACTTTTCAGCCACCAAACCAGGACCGAAACACTAAAGGTGGAGGAGTGTCAATATTCACCAAGGATATTCAAACCACCAGGCTAGTTGGCCAACACAATGTGTCTGAAATTCTCCAAGTGCAACTAACACTAGGTAAGACTGCAATCCAAATTGTAGCTTGCTACAGATCCCCACCATACCCCAAGATTCTCACTACATCTTTCTAAACATACTGGAAAATATTAAGATAGAACCAAACACCCTAATACTGGGTGATTTTAACTACCCTGCCATTAACTGGGAAAACTACTCATGTCCCAACACCTTTAAGAACGGTTCTTGGAATTCATAAATTCCAACGCCCTGGATCAACTAATCCATAGTCCCACCAGGGCTCCAATATCCTAGACCTGGTCATTACCAACATGGGAAATCAATGCTCCATACCTATGGTCACCCCTCGTTAGTCAGGTCTGACCATAAGCTAATCACCCTTAACATCCACATCCCACCCCCACCCCCAGTAAAGAAACCACTATAAAAACTTCTCCAAAGCCAACTTCATGCTACTCAAGTCAGAAGTGACAAACTTCATGACACCCATGCAGACGGAACTGAAAGTTCAACTGCTGAATCCTACACTAAGGCACTGTACGAGCACATCCACTCATGCATGAATCGTGCCATCCCAAATAGAGCCAAAATGCTCTCATCCAAAAAGGAAGCCAATCTGGTGGTCCCCTGCCATAAACAAACTTTACAACAAAAGGAAGAAACTTTTGCAGAAAAGAGGAAAATCCCAGGATGCAAAAAACTCCCTTACTAGCCTCAGTAAGAAACTGAAATGCCTCATAAAATCCTCCAAAGCTAGTTACGAAAATAAAATTGCCAAAGATTCCAAAGACAACCACAAAGCATTCTATAACTATGTCAAAAATCTAAATGGCAATGCTCAGATCTGCTCTGAGCTAAAACAGAATGGCATTAAATATACTGATCCAAAGGATATTGCCAATATCCTGGCAGATCGATTCAGTGCCAACTTCACCCCTCTCACCCCTAAATGGCCCATCTCAATACCAGAAGATTGGCAAATTCCAGTAATAACGGCCACACAGGTACAAAACGCACGCTCTAAAGCCAAGAATACAGCATCCATGGGACCAGATGACATCCCGGCTGTGTACTACATGAACTACAATATGAACTGGCACCTCACCTAAGTGTCATGTTTAATCATAGCCTCACCTCAGGTTTTGTGCCCACTGAGTGGCAGAGCTACAGTTATCCCAATCCACAAGGGGATCCACCTTGGATCCCGGAAACTACCGTCCCATCAGTCTGACAAGCCTTATCTGCAAGGCCATGGAGCGTATTATCATAGAACTTATAAACAAAGACATTGGCAACCTTCAAACACTGGACCCCACCCAGTTTGGGTTTGTGAAGGGCCGATCTTGTCTCCTGAACCTGATTGACTTCTTTGAATCAGTCTCCAGAGCCATGGACAAGGGTAAGGTGGTCCACACAGCCTATCTAGACCTTGCCAAGGCCTTTGACACCATCCCCCACTCTGGAATCATAGATAAACTTACTAAGTTGGGCATTAATCCCTATGTCACCCAATGGGTTGCAAAATGGCTTACTCATAGAACCCACACTGTAAAAGAAGCCGACTACAAATCCAGCTCCAGACAAGTGACAAGTGGAGTACCTCAGGGTTCAGTCCTGGGGCCGCTCTTGTTTGGCATCTACTTCTCTGAAGTGCAGGTCAACACTAAGGGACTCTGGCTAACAAAGTTTGCAGATGACTGCAAACTGGGAGCCATTATTGAATCCCCAAATGATGTGGATACTCTACAAAAGGGCCTTACAGAAACAGATGCTTGGTGTCAGAGCCATGGGCTCAAGCTCAATGCCAAGAAATGTATTGTTATCCCCTTTGGGAAAAAACATGTATCCATGAATTACCATATAGGTGGCAGTACACTAAACACAGAAAGTGTGATAAGAGACTTAGGGACACAGGTGGACAGTGGTCTCACCTTCGATAACCACATCGCCACAACAGTCAGGAAATCCTTCTATGTGGCACACCTCATCACGAAGGGCTTTTCATCCAGAAAAAAGGAGGTCATTGTCCCACTGTACTCATCCCTCATTAGACCCATTATAGAATACAACGCCCCATTTGGTATGTACCTCTCAAGACATCTGCAACAACTGGAAAGGCCTCAGAAATACCTCACTAAAAGAATCACAGGCCTAAAGCAGATGCCCTATGCTGACCGCCTTAAAAAACTCCAGCTATACTCTGTCACATATCGTCTACTCAGAGGCGATCTCTGCTTAACATACAAGGCCATGTCAAACCCAGAGCTGTTGTACATGCTACACTTAAAGAAATCCCAATCCCTCAGAGATACACGCTCCAGAGATCTAAACCTTGTCATCACAATAAACAAAACATGCTGGAGGGATAGGTTCCTGACCCAGAGACTCCCCAGACTCTGGAATAGATTGCCCATACATGTCTAGCAGAGTGCCTCTTTGGACCTCTTCAAGAGGAACCTTGACAATTGGATGGGAGAAAGGAAATTCACCCCAGGGATCACGTCAGTCACCCTGCTAGACAGGGGTCCAGGAAAGTAAATAATGTGGGAAGAAATAGCCAGGGAATTGTTATGGCTATGCTTGTATAGGCCCTAGAGCTGACAGCCTAGTACCAACCTATGAACCTATGAACCTATGAACCTATGATCATTGCTCTAATCATTACTCTACAGGTATTATTAAAATACCCTATGGCCTTGGTTTGGGCAGTGGTATGTTTATACACAGTGTTTACTTCAACTGTCTTATAGATACATTCTACATCTCTTACCTGGTAGACCTGTGGAGGGAATGTTTGTTAACACTACCTGACTGTTTCTACACATATTCCCAGATTCTGAGTTAATATTATGCACATACTTCTCAATCTCTTAATGCATACACTCTGGACAAAGCTTGACAAAATGAGGGTACAAATAGGGACATATTTTGAATATTGCTCTCATAAACTTGGAGAGTTGCTAGAGTGACAGGATTTGTTTTAATATACATTTTCTGGAGGTTTTGAGGTCCAAAAATCAAATGTATGTCATTATTTAGTGACTACAATTCTGAGATCACCCCACTGATTTGCCAGGGGGACAGAGGAACAGGCAGAAAATATGAGCCAGATATATTGACATTCTGCAAAAAAATCTGTACTGTTGAGAGGTATGATTATGCATACAGCTTACTACCACTCCCAAGATTCAAACCATAGCTGTGTGTGCTAAAAATACAACAATTTAAGTTTCATCAGAGTGTGCTATTTGGATACTGCTATTTATTCCTTCAGTGTTTTCTAAGTCTCTCGTGGTTGTACAATCTGACCTTGTAATTACAATAGTCTTATACGTACATTCCTAGACATATTTTTATGTAGCACAGTGTGAGAAACAGTGGTTGATACAACAGTACTACTCTGATATCAGATGTTAGTGAATGCTATGTCAGGCCATACAATACCAGAGTAAACACTACCAGTCGGGGGTACAAATAGGGACATATTTTGAATATTGCTCTCATAAACTTAGAGAGTTGCTAGAGTGTCAGGATTTGTTTTAATATACATGTTCTGAAGGTTTTGTGGTCTGAAAATCAAATGAATGTCATTATTCAGTGAATACAATTTTGTGATCATCCCACTGATTTGCCAGGGGGACAGAGGAACAGGCAGAAAATATGAGCCAATTATCTAGACATTCTACAAAAATCTGTACAGCTGACAGGTATGTTATGCATACAGCTTACTACCTCTCCCAGGATTTGAACCATGGCTGTGTCTGCTAAAAATACAACAATGTAAGTTTCATCAGAGTGTGCTATCTGGATATAGCTATCTCTTCAGTGTTTTCTGTCTAAGTGTCTATTGCTTGTACAATCTGATCTTGTACTTACAACAGTCTTATACAGACATCCCCAGACATTTTTTTATGTAGCACGGTGTGGGTAACAGTTGTTAACACAACATTGCTATTCAGAGAATGCAACAATAAATGCCATACAATACCAGAGTAAACACAACCAGTCCAGAATTTAGAACTTTATTGCCAGGCAGTTACAGTTTTATTTAAATATGACTTATATGGGACTATTACTGTCATATTGTCTGGTTTATTCAGTACAACCCATACACAGTTTTTATACTGCCAGGTGACTTTCTTCTACTTTATATTTATTTGGTATGACTACTGCAAGCAGGATTGATACTCACCAGCCTTGCGATGCAGCCTTTACAACCTACTAGCATGGGCTTCCTGATTCACAGCCCACTCAGCTGCAGCTGTAAGGGAAATACAGAAATATTTAGGCATACCTATCCATCATATATACAGGCTGGACATTAGTGAATAGTTATTGATATGAGTACTTACACACTGCTGGGACATCACCCCTTTGCCTTGCTTCTTGGACCCACACATCCAAGAGCTCCCTCTTTCTCCACTTCAAGTCGGCATAGTGGTATTGGACCTGCTCACCAGTCCGAAGGATACCAGTGACACTGGTGAGATCACGGGTGGGATGGTTCCAGGCTTCCACTTTATATTGGGAGCCTTTGTACTGGCCCTGCAGCAGTTTCTTGTCATGGTTTTGTACCAGGAGTCTTACCAAGACCTTGGACTCCTGTATACCCCAGCGCTGTACACGGAAGTGCATGCCCTCACCAATTCCTGCCATACTGCCTACAGTGGAAAGCTGCAACCAGTTATGAGCTGTATTCCCACCTGTGTGGTTTAAATATGGCCGATTTCCCACCCTTTGCCATGATTGGATGGTTTTGAATATGCTGAGCTAAGCTAAGTTATGGGCAAACCTGCTTAGCTAAGGCTGGCAGTGCTTAAAGGGGCAGGTTCTGCACTGCTTACCAATGGGCAAATTCACTTAGCTAGGGTACTCATTGCTTAGCAGTCATATTTACACAACGCTTACACCTGGTCAGCAGAGCTGTGCAATGCTTAGCATTTCTTATTTTTTTATTTTATACACTATCTGCTGTATGGGATTGATTCATCATTCATTACATATTATACATTTTTTACTGTCCCTGACATCCGCCAATGTGCTTTCATTACATTTATTCATGTGTGACTATACTGTATGGGGCACTTGTGTTTATGTGGGGGTTTCACAACTTTATTAAACTGACACCTCCCATCTTGACCTACTACAGTACTTTGGTTAACAAATATCTGTTATTTAGTAGCTAATTATAAAAATAGAAGATTTATGTACTGCTTTCGCATGTAAAATGCAAGCTGGTTATAGTGGGAATCAAACCGGCAAGGGCTGTTTGCAAAGTGCATGCTCTAACTACTACACTATTGCAATACTGCTTATGCTGGATGTCTCTTGCTATTTAACTTTTTGTGCTGCTTAAGCTGGACTAAACGTAGCTAAGCAATGGGCACACTCGCGCAGCTACGCTTAAACTTTATTGCAATGTTAAAAAAAATTATTTGTTGTGTTATTATATTTGTACCCTTCAGAATATCCATGCTAATGCTGAACCTGTTATTCTATCAACTTTCTGCTTTGAGTGAAGATTCTCCCTTTTGGCTTTGTACACATTCCTTACTCTGATGGATTGGGAGGTGTGCTCTATGTGCTTATGCTAAATGTGTTATTCTAAAAACATTTGTCTTGTTAGTGATAACTGTCCCTTATGGCTTTGACCAGATGTCTTATCTTGATGGGTTGGGGGTGTTACAGGCGTTCTCGCTCATTTTAAATTGCTGAAAGGCAATTCTGGAGTGCAGGGGGCATGTATATTGTGAGAACTCTGCTCTCAGACACACCACCTGTGCTCATACATGGAACCGTGTCTGTTTTACAGCACGGAAGTGTGCCTTCATACATATGCATGGCACGCTGCTGTGCTGAACAGGAACGGTCCCTGCCGTGCAGAAATAAATTATTCCTGCACTGCTGCTTGCTGAATCCCAGGGAAATATGTGCACAAGAAAAACTGTCAAATGCTTCAAATAAAAATCTGTGAAAAATTAATACAACAGATTAATGAAAAACATTCCATAGATGAAGGAACTTTGAGCTGTCCAGAAAAAGAAGCAACACAGTAGGAGCAAAAATAGAAAGAAAAAAAAAGTTGGAAATTTTTATTTTATTTTGTTTTATTTTATTTTATTTGTATTTGTTTTCCATGGTAGAGCAATGTTCTCCATGGACCTTTTTCAGACTTAGCCAGGGAACTGGGTCTGAATACATGAATTGTTCAGAATCATACAGTTAGACAATGGAGGCTGAGGGAATCAAACCTTGCACCACTGGAAACATATTATATTATTTCTGAATAACATTGTGATTTAAGTTTTACCTGAAAAGATACAGAAATCTTATGTCCACAAAATCACATTACTATCTCCCCACAGCCATTCTTCATCCTCGTCATCTTTACCATCATCAACAGTGTCTGTTGTTCTGCTGCATTGAAGAAGATGCGGAGATGGATGGTGCAGAGGATTCAGAGCTGTATTCTGTCTTCTTGAAAGAATAAGCTGCATTTGTCCCAATCAAAAGTGTCACTGTGTCCGGCAAACAATACATGTGACAAGATTTTCTGACAGTTTTGAGGCCATATCTCACTCTCAGTATTGAATTCAAAGTGGGTAGGCTCATACGATTTCATAATTTAGACTTCACAGTGTTTATCTGGGTGAAAGCTCTTTCAATTTGGGCATTTGAATGAGGCAAAGATAATACTGTTATAGCCAAGTCACACATGTCAGAATAAGGGTTACTGTTTGCTGCATCTCGAAACTTGTTCACCTCAGCCCAAAACAGTACGGTGTCAGAGATGTTGACCCACTTCACAAATTGAACTTTTTTCCATTGAGCAAATATGCTGTCTATTTTGTCAGGAGAATATCCCAACAATTCAGAAACCTGAATAATTTCATTGCTCTTGATGCTTCTTAGAGTTTCCTCTACCCTGAATAGTGACATTCACTGCAGAATTTCCACACTGATTGGCAGCCTGTCCTGCAGTTCTTTGCTCAGTGCAACCATGAAGTCAATGTACTGCTTGCATAGGAGGATTTCTTCATCCTTGCTCAACTTTGCTTCTTTAATCCTATTCTCAAAGTTGTATCTAAGATTTGCTGAATAGTTCATGAAATCAGCAATGTGAGTTTTGAAGATGTCCACGTGTACTGTTGGTACCAACACTCGACAGCAAACTGACTGAACCAGCAGTATCAAACTACTTAGCAACTTAGCTGGATCCATTTTTTTCACCTTCAAATGCTTTGACTGTGACTTGCACTTCAGTCAAGATCGATTTCAAATACATTAGATACAATCGATTTTTTTCATCCTTGAACATTTCATATAGCATGTCGTCCATATAGCAATGTTCATTCTTCTTTGCAAGTTCAAAGTGGAGTTTCAGTTCACTCCATTGGCTGAGAATCCTGGTTTTTGCAGGCTCAATAGATTGCCAACAGGTAGCACGTCTTGGTTATTTTCAGTGTTCTTCTCCACAGTTGATAACCTGATAAATCTCTCTATATGCTGCTCTTCAGATTGGCAATATTGAAAACCAGTTCTACGTTTCTCTGACAAGAAATTCTGTATTCTGTGGTAGTGACTCAGTTGAAGCATGTGAAACTGCCAATTGCAAGGAATGACAGACACAGCGCACCAACACTAAATGCAGCAAATTGTGCTCTTCTTTCAGAATTTGGTGCAACCCATTATTCACTGCAATCATAACTGTCGCATTATCTGTGCCAATGCCAATCAAATTAGATAATTTGATTCCACATTGTTGCAACAACTTGATTAATGCAGTTGCAATGCCTGTTGCATCAGCTTCTTTCAAGGGAGCAAGACCAAGAAATGTCGATATGATTGAACCTTTCGACACACTGAAGTAACGTATCACAACACCCAAGTACTTTGACACACTGGTATCTATGGATTCATCAAGGAGCTGACTGAATTTGTTGTTGCCAATATCGTCAATTAGGCATTACAGAAAATGTGGATCCAAGATTTCTTTTATTATTTCCATGCACTTCATATGATGTAACTTAAAATCAGTCACTGCTTTGTAATCAGTAACCACTTTCTTCTCAACTTCACACAAATGGTTGATGGCAAGTAGTGAACAGTGTACAACAATGGCCATAGCAAGCATGCCCTCAGCATTTCGATCTGGATTAGCAGCCATCTGGGCAGCAGTTGGAAACGTAAAGTGTTTCTGGCTGGTACTGTGAAACTGTTTGGCTTTCTGAATGCGCTTAACTGTTTTGCAGCACTTTGTCAGTCGCTGTATTTTGCCATGATTTCTACTTTACAATACAAGCAAAATGCTTTAACAGCATTACCCTCAACTGGTGCTAGCCAACTTCTGAAAAGAGAGTCCTTCTCCCATTCTTTATGGTATCGCTGGGTATATGTTTTATCAACCTTCAGCATCTTGGCATTAAATACTCCAAAACTGCGAAGTATTATTCAGTCTGATAGTCACCTTTGATGGGTCTGATGCCCAACCACATGGCTGCTTGGTGGGAAGAGTGAGCTGGTCAATCAGTGACTTCAAATCATATACATACTACAAACTACAAACAAGGCATGCAGTTTAGATCCCTCCTACCTACAGCTTTGTACCCATCATAAAATACACCAAACAGAAGAAAACAATAACAATATATTCTATGCCTGCTAGTCTTAACTATTCAAATGATGCATTACATACTATCAGAAAAACAACACTAGTCTAACTATTCGAATGAAGCATTACATACCCATCAGAAACAGAAAAAAACAACACCAAAGCTTATGAAGCAGTAAACAAAGTCACTGCACCAATTATGAGCTGCACCTGAGATAATGAATGGACAGTTGTTAAAGAGGTATCAAGTTAATTTCATGGTTTCGAGTTCCCTGAACAGTACTTACCTGTAGCAATGCCGTTAATAAAATTATACCAATATAATGGCTAGGATATCACAATGTAATGCACTTTAAACAAATACAACTTAAACTCTGTAAATTGTTTGTAAGTTGACAAATTCAGTTTTCTTTGCTTGTTCGCCTGTATTATTATTATTATAGATTAAGCATAGCACCTTAAATACACATTATTATAGATTAAGGGTAGTACCCTAAATATCGTGTGTTCATTCTTTCCCCACATCTGTGCACACAGATGCATGCACAATTACAACAACGGCCGCACCAGTCACAAGAGAAGATATCAATTTGTTGTTTGGAAGCAGCCAGTCGATCAGATACAGCACCTCTTCTATCGCCATCAGTATCTATAGGCAGAAGCTTGGTTTCATACCTCAAAATTACACCCATTGCAACATTTATGACAGTTACTAAACAAATGAGGACATGAACATAGCATCTTTTGCTTTTTTTTCTTAAGCCATAACTTGATAAACTAACAGTGCTTGGTGGTCTATCGACAGGTGGTGGGCGGAATGCTAACAGACTGTCAAAAAGTATCAAATCATGTGCTACAGTCCACTTTATTAATCAGAGAGAATAAGAAAGCAACAAAACAGATTTGCCTTCATATCCTCACCAGGATGATATATTCTTGTACAGTGAATATTAATATTTCAGCTGCCAGCAACAGTGTAACTTTAACGCTGCTGCTGGTGTTAACAATACTGCAAATATTATTTAATGTATTGTAATACATTTGTTTCTACTTACCTACTGTAGTTAGAGAAAAGATGCATCATACGTGCTGTCAGTATATCTTTTTAAAGTAGATGTTTTGCCTAAGAACGATTTGTCAGCCAGTACTATCTTTAACAAAACTGCTTTCATATTATCCATTTTCTGCATAGAAAACATTCAGTCCATGCATGTGTTATACTTGTCAGGCTCTCATATGTCATTTTGAAGCAGCCGGCTGTGCCTTTGTACCAAAGTGTCATTATACAGCAGTCACAAATTCTACTCCACAGTTCCCAACTCCCGGCTTATTTTCCTCTGCATATTAGCATAAACTATTCATATAACCTACCCATTTCTTTCCAAATTCTGTGCACACACAACTTCATGTTAAGTTATTTTAAACTCCAAGACCACTTGTGAAAAGCTTTTGGCAATTTTGCATCCTGGTTGCTGTCAAACTGCTGACAGAGTATCCCCTTACTGTTCTTGATAAAGTATATTTAACATGCATAGCCAACACTGTGAGGAAGTACTGCAATACAGCTAATTATATAGTTAAATAATAAATAATATGATTTTCTTAATTAAATATGCATTAATTTACAGTCTAGCATTTATCGTGACATTACTCTTTTTTTTTTTCTTTTGTGCACGTGCTTGAAGTATTGCATCCCCCCCACACACTCCGAGTATTTAATGTCAAGGCTCCAACAATGCAGTTTAACATTTATACCTGTTTTACTGGCAGGTAACAGAATAAGGAATTTCATAACTGATAGCTACATAAAAACTGTACGGAGGAAAAAATGTTATGATTCCATATGAACTATATTGTGCCATATTATGAATGTCTACATCAGGAAGCATATTTAAATAAAGTCTCAGTACTTGAGCTAGGCACTATGGGTCTGTAGGGTTTCTGAAATTATGTGATGTGATCTGTTTTATTTAGTTATCACTAGTGACATACAAACAGATCACTAGATTTGTCACTTGGAGCACGCATGAAATTTTGCCTGCTAAATGATCTGAAAAAAATCACCAGAGCTAGCAGCAAAATTGCCAAGTTGGCAACCCTGATTCTGGAGCTCTCCCACATGTTTTTTTTTAAGATGTTAGTAATGCTAGGATTGTATTTCATGGTGGTCTAGTTATGGGCAGTTTTCCCATCCAATCAGAAAGGACTAAAGTGTATTTACATCCACCCTTCTCAAGCAGACATGAGAAAAGCAGACAAAATGACTTCCTATTGAAAGGTTGGCACATTGAGTGCTGACATCCCTTAAAAAAGATTGAAAATCCAGGGGAAAAGCAAATCTATAACATTGCTCTTCATCTTTAAACCTCTTTCTTTGCAGGGGTGCAAGACCTCCTGCAAGCCCTCACCAACCTGAATTTATATATACCAACTCAGAGATTGACATACCTCAGATAAAAAAGTACTCTATGAAATGGCAGTCTTGGACTTAGGTTCATAGGTTCATATGTAGGTACTAGGCTATCGGCCCTGGGACCTATACAAGCCCAGCCAAAAAGGTACCCTGGCTTTTGCCACCCAAGAAAATTATTTTCCTGTGCCACTGTTGAGCAAAGCCACAGTGGTGATCCCTGGGGTGAATTTCCTATTTCCCATCCAATCATCAAGATTTTTCTTGAAGAGTGCTAATGAGGAGCTTTGTTTGATATAGATAGGTAGTTTATTCCAGAGTATTGGGAAGTCTCTGGGACAGGAATCTATCCCTCTGGCATGTTCTGTTTATTGTGATGACAAGGTTTAGGTCCCTAGAGCATGTAGCTCGGAGGGATTGGGATTTCTTTAAGTGGAGCATGTCCAACAGCTCTGGGTTTGACATAGCTTTGTATGTTAGGCAGAGATCACCTCTGAGTAGGCGATATGTGATGGAGTAAAGCTGGAGTTTTTTGAGACGGTCTGCATAGGGTATCTGTTTGAGGCCAGTAATCCTCTTTGTGAGGTATTTCTGCGGCCTTTCCAGTTGTTGTAGATGTCTTGTGAGGTACATACTGAAAGGGGCGTTGTACTCTATAATGGATCTAATGAATGATGAGCAGAGGGGAACACTGACCTCTTTTTTTCTGGATGAGACACCATTTGTGATAAGGTGTGCCATGTAGAAGGATTTCCTGACTACTGTGGCAATGTGATTATCAAAGGAGAGATTACTGTCCAACTGTGTCCCAAGGTCTCTTATCACACTTTTGGTGTTTATACTACCGCCTATGTTGAAGTTCATGGGTACAGAGTTTTTACCAAAGGGGATGACAATGCACTTTTTGGCATTGAGCTTGAGGCCATGGCCTTGACACCAGGCATCCGTTTCAGTGAGGCCCTTTTGTAGGATGTCCACATCATTAGGAGTTTCGATTATGGCTCCTAGTTTGCAGTCATCCGCGAACTTCATTAGCCAAAGACCTTCTGTGTTAGCCTGTACTTCAGAGAAGTAGATACCAAACAGGAGAGGACCCAGGACTGAACCCTGTGGTACTCCACTTGTCACTGGTCTGACGTTGGATTTGGAGTCTGCTACTTTCACAGTGTGGGTTCTGTCAGTGGAGCCAGTTGGCAATCCATCTTGTGACATAGGGATTTATACCTAGTTTAGTGAGTTTATCTATAATTCCAGAGTGGTGGATGGTGTTGAAAGCCTTGGCAACATCTAGGTAGGCTGTGTGAACCACCTTACCCGTGTCTACGGCTTTGATGACTGCTTCAAAGAAGTCTATCAGGTTTAGGAGACATGATCTGCCTTTTACAAACCCAAACTGGGTGGGATCCAGAGTTTGGAGATTACCAATGTCTTTGTTTATAAGTTCCATGATGATACGTTCCATGGCCTTGCAGACCAGGCACGTCAGGCTAATGGAGTGGTAGTTCCCGGGGTCCGTGGTGGCTTCCCCCTTGTGGAGTGGGATAACTGTTGCTGTGCACCATTCAGCTGGCACAAAGCCTGAGGTGAGGTTATGATTGAACATGGTACTTAGGTGGGGTGCCAGTTCGTTCTGTAGTTCATGTAGAATGCAGCCCGGGATGTTGTCTGGTCCCATGGATGCTGTGTTCTTGGCTTTGGAGAGTGTGATTTTTACCTGTGCAGCCGTGACTACAGGAACTTTCCATTCTTCCAGTATAGAGATGTGCTCTTTAGGGGGTGAAAGGGAGGTTGAGTTAGCATTGAACCTATCTGCCAGGATGTTGGCAATATCAGTTGGGTCTGTATATTTAGTGCCGTTGTGCTGTAACTCAGAGCAGATCTGAGTGTTGCCATTGAGATTCTTGACATGGCTATAGAATGCTTTGTCGTTGTCTTTAGAATCAGTGGTGATTTTGTTTTCATAAATAGCTTTGGAGGATTTTATCAGGGATCGCAGCTTCTTACTGAGGCAGACCAGGGAGCTCCTCCACTCGTGGGATTTTACTCTCTTTTGCAAGAGTTTCTTCCTTCTGTTGTACAGTTTGTTTATGGCAGGGGACCACCAGATTGGCTTCCTTTTTTTGGAGGATAGCATCTTGGTTCTGTTTGGGATAGCACGATCCATGCACTCATGTAAGTGCTTATAAAGTGCAATTGTGTAGGATTCAGTAGTCGTAACTGTATTGTCCATCTGCATGGGTGTCATGAAGTTCACCACTTCTGTCTTAAGAAGCATGAAGTTGGCTTTGGAGAAATTTTTTATCATGGCTTCCTTAATGGGGGGTGGAGGCAGGATGTGGATATCTAGGGTAATTAGCTTATGGTCGGATTGGACCAATGAGGCGTTGACTTCAGGTGTGGAACACCGGTCACTCATATTGGTAATGACTTGATCTAGGATATTGTTGCCCCTGGTGGGGATGTGGATAAGTTGATCCAGGGCATTGGAGTTTATGAATTCCAGAAAGCGTTGAGTGAAGGAGTTGGTACATGAGTAGTTTTCCCAGTTAATGGTGCGGTAGTTGAAATTGCCCATTATTAGGGTGTTTGGTTGAACCCTAATATTTTCCAGTACATCAAGAAAAGAGGAGTGGTAATCCTGGGGCATGGTGGGTGATCTGTAGCAAGCTACAATTTGGATAGCAGTTTTGCCCAGAGTTAGTTGCACTTGGATACCCTCGGCTGCATTATGCTGAGCAACTAGCCTGGAGGTGTGGATATCCTTAATGAATATGGACACACCTCTGCCTTTGGTGTTCCGGTCCAGGTTACATGGCCGAAAAGTGTGGTATAAGTTATAGCCTGGTAGTGCAGGGGTACTCTCTGGAGCCTTGAACCAGGTCTCAGTCACTGCACAGATATCGATGTTCTCCATTTTAAGGAGTGCCTCGAGTGAGTGCATTTTGAGATTTAGACTTATAGCATTGAGTAGCATCACCCTCAGATTTTGCTTGCCTGTTCCTGTTACAGTGGTGAATTTGTCATTTGAACCTTGCCTAGAAAATGCACTATAGGGGTGGCAAGAACCTTAGCCAGTATCCGGAATCCCAGGGGTGACATGTGCAGGACATCTCTGGCAAAGCATTGTGGTCTGTCAACCATGTCATCCCAGGCAGACAGATACTGGATCCCTTTAGAATGGCAAGTCCATTTTTCATCCATTCAGGCTGTGTGTTTTAGGACTCAGTCTAGAGGGTCCTGACATTTCAAATTTGTATTTTATTTTATTTATTTATTTAACATTTGTTTACTGGGAATGTCCGACTTAGAATGAAGCCAATTTTCAGAGGAGGTCTGAGAAGAAATGCTCCAGATGCATGTTTTTGTAATGTGGGAGAAAACTGGAGCACCCAAATGAATGCAGGGAGGCCATGCAGACTCTGCACAGAAGGCACCCCAGCTGAGAATCAAACCGGAGAACCTCTTGCTGTGAGGCAACAATGCAACCGCTGCACCAAAAATGGTTACTAGACAAGGGCAAAACAAATTGTATACCAATGCAAACTTGCAAAGTCAGACATTGTGCATCTTTGCATGATATCATGATTCCAGGAAAATGGTAGAACAGTATTACACTCTAAATATTTACTTTGTGCTTTTGTATCAATACTATTATCTTTCATTAAGCTTCTTTCTTCTACCAGGAAATAGATAAGGTATTTAGAATTTCTTTAAAGGTTAATGAGTCACCATTTAATTTTGTAATAAAGTAGTTAGATTATGTGACTAGGAATTATGTGACTCCTGTAGCAACTACAAGGTACTTGGAGTAGTATTACTGTTAAAGGAAGGGAATCTGTTTTCTGAGGTGCATAATTGCAAGTTGTTAAGGCAAGGAATCAGTGATTTTTGACTTGAAAAGTTGCAAATATAAGATATTTTCAGGTGTTTAACTACAAGTTGCTATAGCTACTTTCTATATTGTGTGTCTTAAGACTCCTTCAGTAATTACAAACAAGTTTCGATAAGCACTGTTAATGCAAAGGGTTCTGCATTTTCTGTTTCGAAAAGTAGTTAATAGAAGGCATTTTTAACTACCATTACTTTTTATATTCTACATCTTGGTGTTACTACTTTACCCTCTTTTGATTTTTCTACCATTTAGTTAGATGTTTTCAACCCTTAGCAAATACAGTTTTACAAATTACTGGTGAATTTGCACCTCAGTTCTATAAAACATATTAAGAGTGTTCATTTCTGTCTTTAAGGCAAATTAGTTAAGCTACACATTTTGGCAATTTTATACAATATGGACACATTAAACAGTATGATTTATAGGATTTATTACACAATAAATTAAATCATGCAAGCATTAAATCAAGGTGAAGGATTCAGTTGCATACAGTGTATGACTAAACTATCATATGTTAATAGAAATAACTACCATTTTAGAAGACAAAAAGCTAGTTGAAGGAATAAACTATATATGCATTTATAGAAAATCACATTTTTTTTCACAATGGAAAGAAGAGCATGTTTCTTGTGTAACTAGATCTAGAGTCATACCACAAGTATCCCATGAATCAGAAGTACATATTGTTAGGGGGAAATTATTACTAATAAAAAGGAAACAAAAAAAAAAACTGATGAAAATAATGGAAGTAACTTAAAAATGAGTTAAAAAACATATAACATAATAAAGAAAAAAAGTGCAGGTTCCATTACACAGACCATAGCAATCTTAAGGTCTCTTCACATAATACACCCTTTCTAAATGTAAACCAATACAATAAAGACATACAGTGATTAGATATTCCTGGAAGTACAATTTTATGAGAGATAAGAATCATATTGAAATCATCTGCCTGGTAACTATCACTAATAACTTAATTAATGTCTTATGCAGCAAAACAAGTTTTACTGTGGATCCTTGTATTTCTTGTACAACAGTAAATGTGTGAGAGATGAGAGTGTTGATTGCTGTTCAATCAGTCCTGAGACTAAGGTACTCAGCTTACCGAAGTGTACAGCTATAAGTGTTATGTGGGGAGAAACCACAGATGCTGGGAAACTAAAACTTATAAGCAAAATAAAAAACAAACTTTGACTCACATCCTTTAAGGGATAACACCAACACTGATATCATAGTTGGGGAAAATGCTAATAATGATATACTATATTTTGAAGCATTTAGTAAGAAAACTGTCACTTTTTACTAGTGTAAAAATGACTGATATTCCAAAAAATGCTGGATAGACCTTGGAAATATGGAAATAAAAATATTCTGGATACATTAGGTGAAATCATACATTCTTCTTGGTGAAATGACTACTTATTAATAAAATGCATTTTAAGTACTTGACTTCAGCAGTTCTGTAAAACATTAGGCTCTTCAGTCAATGTGAAGAGAAGATATAATACATCAAAAGAGGTTTTCCAGGGACAAGTTGCACTTGATCTATAATGAAGCAAGTTGCTTAACAGGGAAACTTTCAGACAATATTTTCCATTTTTCAGAGACGTGAAATTACACAGAAAGAAGTGATGGAACCGATTTCATAATTTTCTAAAATGCTTCTTTTGTAATGGCTGTTGCATTGGGAGAAGCACAATAAATTAAGATTTATACTAACTGTATGTGAGCCATGTCTGAGTGTCCTATGGGGTGATAGTTTTATGGAAAGGGTTTTTCCTAAGGTAAGTTTGGGATTCATTAAAATCTTAGGCAGTTCAGGTCGTTTGAGTCTTGCAACCATTACACCTTGCCAGTTCCCACAGTATTCTGTACCTCCCCTCTCAAGTAGGGCTAGAATAGCCAAGCCTAGGGTGAAGTTATGAATGCCTATCCATTTATTCAGGTCCTGTTTGATCTACGATAGTGTATGTGATGCCCATGCCCTGGCCCAGCAATCAAGGAGCCTCGATCCTCACCACTAACATCAGGGAGGGTGTCTCATATATGAGGAAAGGATAACAAATACACACTGTAAAGTGCAATTTCCCTTAAGAGCACACAGAGATCACAGTCAGTCCGGGGCTGGTTGCTCCCTTGCTCTCCAGGTCCCCAATAAGACTCCCCACTAGCACAGCTATAGGATCCATATCTCAGCCTAGTGGGCAAGCTAAAACCTCTAGCACCCTCTCTGCCCAAACAGTGCTTCATGTCCCTGCCCAAGTAGCTGACACACACACTTTGAGAAGAGTTTACACAACCACACAGACTCTTCTGGGGAAGGGTGGCACAGGTTCTCCAGTTGTGCCCCTATTTCCCAGACTATATGGTAATACCAGCTGCCACCACCCACTAATAATTATCAGCTACTCAAAGGTCCTTAAAAGGGTGTTCAGTTATTACTGTGCAATATTATTATCCAATTGGTAGTATAGCCCAGGGCTAAAGCTATAGGAGTGGCCTTTGTACAATTTTACCAAAGGCATACAAGTACTCTAAAGAGCTTAAATTATCTGTACAAAAAACAGCCACAGTTAAAAGGTTTTAAAATATTTAATAATAAATAACTAAAACCACATGACAATAATTTCTACAACACAGTGCTAGTCAAAAGTTCAGAGATCACACAGAAATACTTAAAATAATTCAGTAGTACATTTCTGACATCACAGAAAAACACTTACCCCGGGATTCATGAAGCTTGCACCAGGTGCAGGCGTAGATTCGGCATCCTAACACCAAAGATGGCCACTGAGTGATTCAGGTATGAGCTGTTTCCATGTGCACTACCTGCATAGCTACGCATGCACAACTCCCGAGCCTTGAATGCTAATTACCCCATGTGCAGCAGTGTAGCGTGCAAATGAAGATATGTAGCAATTCAGGAAGTGGTGCAGGCATAGTGTAAGCATGCAGAAATGTAAACCGTAGAAAATGGTTTACATTTTTGCAAACATAAAATCGAAGACATGACAGCTGACCAAACACATGTATTATATTGTTAATATATGCCAATGACTAAATATATAGCCATTGGCATAAAAAAACATGTACAAAATATAAAATTAACATTGAATATATATAGTCATACTATCGTGACGTGGAAGCACAGGGCAGCGGTGCGCAAAGGGGATTGCAAGGAATATATAAAAATATAGAATAGACACATATCACGATTTCCCCATAATAGTCAATGGCAGGCATGATACACCATACTTATGGCACAAAGGTTGCTAAGGGGCAGTGACAGTGGTATGCGCAGTAGCTAGGAATTAGTAGGCAATGCCATGCAAATGAGAGGAGTAAAAGAGAATCACAGATTCCCCGCTGGTGTAAGGATGCACCTCACAGTCTAGCATTATAATACCGAGGTGTGCCCTTGAGATAAAGATGACATCAAAAGAGGGGTGTGTCACCATTGCTGTAAGCACATTGCAGCATTGCTAAACTGACCTGCTCCTAGCTAGGCAAAGTTAGGGGTGTGTCAAATTCACCATAGCTATGCTTAGCTGAGAGTACACAAGGTAACCGAGTATGCATGTGAATGGAGATGAAAGCGCGAGTAAACCCGGTAAATGGGTATGCACGGCGCACACTGCAGCTGAAACAGGAAGGATATAGGAAAGCAATAAGGAAATGCTGCAGCAGTGAAAGTGGAGTACAGATGACTAATTAACACCTAGGAGCCTACAGTTGGCCATTGACAGCAGCTAACAAGGCTGCAAGCAGCTACCTGCAGAACAGGGAAGGGAAGGGGCTGTACTGCAAAGAAAGCAGTAAAGTGTCAAAGCAGAACAAAGGCGATATTCAGTATATCAGCTAGAAGGCACAATTCACCATGACTGGGTAGGAAAAGTACAAAACAAGAAAGACAGCAGGTGGATGCATGCCTGATAATGGGAGGGAATCCGGGTCTAAAAGTGAATTAAAAGGCAACAGATTAATCAAGGCAGGCAAGTAGATCTCCACAGTAAAGGCCTCATACTTGCAGTACTCATTGCAAAACCCATAATTAAGACACGCTGCAGCTGGAATAGTTCATACACACCCACTGACATCAGCAGCATCCATAGCACAATACTATAAAGTGTGAAAGCACCTCATACACATTTGTATATTTTCATATACTCTGCACCAGTGGTATATACAGATGGGTAACTTTAATTATGTACATGTTAGGGGTTGCCATAGCTTTGATCCACCAGCATGTGTTGGAGACTGAAGGTGATGTAGAGGATGATGCACATGACCACCTCAGGCACCAGAGGAGGAGGAGAGTGTTCAGACCCAGGGTAACCTACCAGGAGCTACATGATCTGGAGATAGTAGAGCATTACAGGGTGGACAGGGACATCCTACAGCAACTTGTGGAGCTGTGCCGGCCACGCCTCAGAGCCAGAACAAACAGAGGGGAACCCATCCTAGTGAATACGAAGGTATGTGTAAGCCTGAGAATACTAGCTACAGGTACCTTTCAAAGACCAACTGGGGATATCATGGGGATCTCACAGGCATCAGCATCCAGGGTACTACACCAGTTCCTGGATGCCATGTTACCACATGCCAATGAGCACATATACTTCCCCTGAATGCAGCAGGAGTTGGCCAGCAATATGTGTCTCTTCCACTGTGTGGCAGAATACCCGGAGGTACTGGGTGCAACAGACTGCACACACATACATTTCAAGTCACCACCCGGTGAGTAGGGTAGGCGCTACATAAACTGCAAAGGATACCCTTCCATCAACTGCCATGTTGTGTGCAATGCCCAGGGCATTATCATGGATGTGTGTGTGGAAGCTATCACGACTCCCACATCTGGCATGCCTCACAGCTGTATCAGTTATTTGGTAGAGGGGACATCCCAAATGGCCACCTGGTGGGGGATGCTGGCTATACACTAGAACCGTGGATGATGTCTCCCATCAGAAATGCACACACACCCATGCAGGAATGCCATAATGAGGCACACTCACAAACCAGAATCATCATATAGCGTGTGTTTGGGATGCTGAAATGATGGTTCCATTGCTTGGACATATCTGGTGGAGCCTTGCAGTACTCTTCAGCCACATGTGCCCACATCTTCATAGTGTGTGCCATACTACACAATATGGTCCTGTGGAAACAGCTGCAGCAGGGACAGAATAGTGAACACCCTCACAGCCCACCACCATTGCCAAGGGCCCCACAGGCACAGAGGTACTCAGACCATGAACACCCTGAGCCAGCCCCAGTAGGCCGACAGAGGCGTGACCAGTATGCCCATGCCTTGGCAAAGAGGGAATGTATAGCACACTCACTGACAGTGTAGGCACCTAGGGAACAACACCTTTCTCCACCTGCACACACAGTAAAAATGGATGGCACACACACAAGACTACCTGTAAATTGTCATGTATAGGCAGTCTACTGTGTGCATCCAACATAGACAGCCCTCAACTATTGCACACGCAACTGCCATTGGCACAAGGTAAGTCAACACCTGAATGGTAAATTAAGCTATCAGCATATGCAGATACTGTATGTATAGAATTATAGGTAGGTACTTGGCCAACTGCCAGAGGCCATTCATAAGCCCAGCCAAAATGTGTCAGCTTTTGCCACCCCATTAATTCATTAACTGTCCCTCTGTGGAGCAGAGCCAATGGCGGGATCCCTGGGGTGCATCTACTGTTCCCCATCCACTCTTCAAGGTTTCTCTTGCAGAGTGTTAGTGAGGGGCTCTGTATAATGTAGTTAGGGATGTTGTTCCAAAGTATAGGAAGTGTCTATGACAGGAAGCTGGCCCTCCAGCATCTTCCAGTTATTGTTGTGGCAAGGTTCAGCTCACTACAGTGTGTGGCTCACTGTGACATGGATTCCCATAGGTGGAGCATATCCATCAAGCCTGAGTTTGACATGGCTGTGTTGGCCAGCGGAGATCATCTCTGCATAAACAAGATGCCAGTGAGTAAAGCAGAAGTTTATTCATTCATATGTTGGAGGCCAGTATTTCCCCTTAGCGAAGCACATTTGTGGACCCCCCAGGTGTTGGAAGTGTCTTCTGAGGTACAACCCACGTGGGTTATTATACCCTACGATGGGACTGATGAGTGATGAGTAAAGGGGCACTATAACCCCAGTATGTCTAGATAGTAATCCTTTAGTATTCAGATGGCCTACATAGAAGGATGTCCTAACTACTGTGGAGATATGATTGTCAAAGGGGAGATCACTATCTACCTTAGTCCCCAGATACCCCATTACCTCATCTGTATTAAAGTGGCTGCCACTTATGTGTTAACATGTGGGTGCCAATTCCACAATGGAATGACCATGCAGTTAGTGGCACTCGGCTAGAGGCCATGTCGTTGGCACCCTGTGACATTCTCTGTGAGGCCCCTTGAGGGATGTCTGTGTCAGCTGGACTATCAATCATGGCTCCCAGTTCGCAGTCATTGCCAAACATGGTATGCCGTAGTCTGCCTGTGTTTGCCTGTACCTCTGAGATGTATATGCCAAACAGTAGGGCCCCCAGGACTGAGTCCTGTGGGACACCAGTCGTGACTGGTCAAGAGTTGGACCTGGAAACTGCTAGTCGTACCATGTGGGTTCTGTGTGTAAGCCCACTGGCAACCCAACCTGTGATGTATGGGTGTATGTACAGGCTGGTTTGTTTATCAATAATACCTGAGTGGGGCATGGTGTCAAAAGCCTTGGCAAGCTCCAGGTAGTATGTGTGAACCACCTCCCCCGTCATCTAACCTCTTGGTGACTGTATGTAAGACATCACACAGGTTCAGTAGGCATGAACTGCACTCAACCAAGCTCTGACCTCGGTTGGGTCACATGTTCTGAGGTTACCAATGTCTTTGTTAATGAGTGCCATAAGGATGCGAACCATACCATTGCAGACCAGGCTAGTCAAGCTTATGGGGTGGTAGTTACCATGGTCAGTTGCGATTCCACCTTGATGGAATGTGATAACCGTTGCCACGCACCATTGTATGGGCATGTAGCCTGTGGAAAGGCTGAGATAGCAATGCTTAATTAGGTGGGGGGCAGGTTGTCTTGTACAGTTTCCAAGATGCAGTCTCGGACAACATCTGCCTCCATTGATGCTGTGTTCTGCTGTTAGAGAGGACCATTTCCACCTGTGTGTCTCTGATGTGTGGGATACTGTACCATTTGGGTAGTGTTGCAGGCTCTTTAGGGGTGAAGTATGCACTGAATGTATCTGCAAGGATGTTGGCGATATCAGTAGGGTCAACATATTTTGTGCTATATTTCACCGGCACAATGCAAATCTGTGTGTCACCACATAGATCCTTGACATAGCCAAAGAAGGCTTTGTGGTTTTCTTTTGAATCCTTGCGTACTCTCCCGCTGATGTTAGCCTTGGATGAAGTCATGAGGGACCTACGTATCATACTAATAGTGGTCACAGATGTCTGCCCTTTGTAGGATTTGCTGTGTGTCTGGAACACTGTCCTACTTCTGTAGTATAGCCTGTTTATTGCAGAGGTCCACCAGACCGGTGTCCTTGTCTAGGATGAGTGAGTCTTGGTTTATCAGTGATGGCACGATCCATACATCCATGTATGTGCTTATAGACTGCATTTGTAAATCTGTCAGTATCTTGAGCAGTGTTTCACATTAGCGTGGGGGCTGTGAAGCCCCCACCCCTGTCACTAGTAGTGTAAATTTAGCTGTAGGAAAGGTATACACTGTGGTATCTGTGGGTGGGGAAGATGCTTGGGTGTGGAAACAGCGAATAGTTTATGGTCAGATCTAAGCATGGACCGGTTAACCTCCGCTGTGATGCACCTGTTGCCCATATTGGTGATGACCACTTCTAGCAGTTTCCACCCCACGTTAGGGAGGTTACCACCTGATACAGGGCATATGAGGTGATAAATTCCAGGAAGCGCTGGGCCTGGAAGTGAGTACCAGAGTATGTTTCCCAGTTAATGGTATGGTAGTTGACATCGACCAATGCTAGGGTGTGCGTTAGGACTGTCATGTTCTCCACTGTCTCCAGGTAGGTGGAGTGGAGGTCCTGGGTCATGGAGAGTGATCTGTAGCAGGCCACAGTTTACACTGCAGTTGCGGCTGATGTTAGCTGCACATGGATGATCTCAGAAGTATCATGCTGCCCCACTAACCTGGAGGTGTAGGTATCCCTGATGAATATGGATACAGCCCCTTCATGTCTGTCAGTCCATGTTATGTGGCTGAAATGTGTAGTATGGGTTGTAGTCTGGTAGTGCTGGTGTGCTCTCAGGAGCCTTAAGACAGATGTCAGTTACTGCACAGATGTTGATGATGTCCATCCTGAGGAGTGCTATGAGTGCATGCATGTTGTGATCACAACCACTGGTGTTGAGTAGCATAACCCTCATTGAATTTGCTAGTGTGCTGTTTATGGAGCTGGTATTCACCTTCAAGACTCTCCTAAATAAGGCACCATGTGGGTGCCAATAGCCAGTATTCCAAAGCCTAAGGCTGACACATAGGCCAGTATGGTATCGTTGCATGCATGTTCCCCATCTGTGCTTGTTTTTCATCTCCCCTGTAGGTAACCTATTGGTAAGCAATAGAAAGCCTTAAACTTATACAAGTCTTCTAGCTTTCAAGATAGACTTTTGGAGTGACTAAGTATCAGTGTTCTGTATGTTCTTGCTGTACTTAACTGTTTCCTGACTACATGATGATTTCTCACTGTATATTGTGATCTGAAGATCTGTTTATTCACATATTATGGCTGTGATAGCCTGCACGTTAGAGGTTCACAGATAGCCTACTACCTATCTGCCCAAGGGCAATTAGAAGCATAGCTACAGTGTGTTTGCTTTCCCTGCACCATTAATGAAGTAACTGAGCCTCTGTCAAGCATAGCCAATGAAGCAATTCCAGGCAGAGCTGCTGGAAGCTGTTGAAGACTGGGGTTGTGGAGGGTGAAAGGGGAACTTAGTGATCTAAAGAGGGCATATAAATGTGACAATTCAACACCATTCAATTCCCCCAACAGGTCTCGCAGCTATCAAACTGGACAGGCTCCCCCACCCCCTGGGTGTATGGTTCTGGGACACATGATCCCAGGGGTGTATAGTCTGTTACCCATTCACACAACAAGGTTTCCCTTGAAGTGTGTCAATGAGGGGCTATGCCTAATGTAGTTAGGAATGTAATGTATTGTCTCACAGTACATTTGTTATATGTTGTTATTTCAAGAGTACATGAAGCTCAGTGAGTTTGGGGGCCTCCGCCCTTTGCTTAGCCTAGCTTACACATAGAAATCATCTAAATAGGAAATAGGCAGAAGCAACATTAATGTCAACAGTGTAATGGTTACAGCATCTGCATAGTGTCTGTGCATTCGAGGTTAAAATCCTGATACAGGCAGGGATGTTTATCATGTGCAAACGTATACCTTAACCACAGCTTGCATATATAGGTAGTAATCATCTGTATAATAAACATTCAAAACACCCATATAAACCCATGTGTGCTGGAGAGTACAGTCAACAGATAATTTAATGTTATGTCAGCACATAGTGAGATGTTACTTCACTGACATGTATATATCCTGAGTAGTTAGCAGATGTGGTCATGTTTGCACGCACAGGTTATACATTACAAAGTTTGTATAACTGTGTTTAACCGCTGCTATAATTTCACACAAGCACTTTTAGACATGCTTACAACTGCTTAAATCAGGCTTATTCTGCAGTAAAAAAACATTTGTAAAGCATCGTAGGTGTCGAACCCAGGACCATGCACACTATAGTCATCGGACTTACCACTAAGCCATTCGAAGTGTATACATGTCTCATGGTCTTGAGATTACACCTTATACCATATGCAGTTCACTGTAATGATCACAAATGAGACAGTCACTTTGTGTGCATATGTACAGTACATTGTAATGTACTGTAGTTTGTGAACCAACACATTCCAGTCTACATATGTATTACTGTTACAAACTAATACGAAATATCTATATATATATATATATATATACATATATATATATATATATATATATATATATATATATATATACACACATCAGTGATGTCTGCACACACACACACACACACACACACACACACACATATATATATATATATATATATATATATATATATATATAGCTATATATATATATATATATATATATAAAATACAGTTGCATTAATAGCCATATATATGAACATCTATGAACACACTTCGTGACACAGACGCACTCCAAAGGAATTGAAGTGTACACAAAACACATGCAACTCTGGTATTATAACAATTAATATTAACCTAATTCACCATAGAAGGGGTGTTTTTTTTGTGTATGTGATGATTGGGTTGGGGGAGGAATGATGGGTAATGCAATCATGCATCAAGGAGGGCCTTGGTCGGATGTCCAATAAGTGAACTGGAGGGGTATACATGGAGTATGGAGACAATATAAAAAGGACACAAAGTAAGAATCTTTCTCATTCATAATACACCCTATCATGTCACATTGCAACACCTAATTTCACAAACATATGAACATTAACATGTATCAGACATATGTACACCAACTGTCACATTTGTTTTCAGTAGTGAGTAATGTCTGTAGTACAATGTATATTCTAAACACCATAACATTTGCCCATATCTCAGATGCCTTAGTGGTAAAGTCAGTGACTGTGGTGTTCATGGTCTCGGGTTCAAGACCTGCTAGGTTATTGTGAGGGCCAGAATAAGGGCTGTTGGATGCAGGTGGATTAAAGCAATCTTAAGCAGTTGTAAGCAGATTTCCATGGGTTTGCGAGATGGTAAGCGGTGTTGAAACATGGTAAACGGAGAAGAGCTTCACAGGTTTAACCTTTGCTTAATGTCACACAGACCACGAACAAACTTGCTTACAACCACATAAATGTGCACTATTCACACTTTCCCTACCAGTTCCTACTCTGAGAGGTAAAATAATAACACCTTCCAGGAGTAGAACCCGCAATCATGTATGCCATCCTCAGAGTAACCTAACATACCTGGGATGTACCTATCCCAGTTGTGTATGCAAACAGGTTAAAACACAAATGGGAGGAATGTGTTGAAATAGGACAACCTGCCATGTACCCAATTAAAGGTGTATGCTTATATATATATATATATATATATATATATATATATATATATAGAGAGAGAGAGAGAGAGAGAGATACATAGAGACATGTCGATATATACAGGTCTACATATATATGTAGATATATAGATAGGTTAAAAACATCTACACATCTATGGAGGTAGAGATAAACGTATGCAATAATATAATATATATATGTATATATATATATATCTATATACATATACACACACATATATAGATATATATACATACACACACACACACACACACACACACACATATATATATATATATATATATATATATATAGATATATATAGATATATATAGATATATATGTATATATACACACACACACATACCTACATGTTTGTAGACAGCATCCGAAGTGGTCATATCTGAGTATAACATGGACCATAGCAATCACACATTCCGTGCCCCCCCCAAACAATATGAACATAACATATGACGAGTATATGCCAATACACTATTACAAATATGTTCAATGGACACAGAGACCAACACAACTGCATTGACTGCAAATATCCATGACAGAAATACACAGGCAGCTTTCATTTTGCAAAACTTGATTACATTCCGATGTATTGCCAAAAGGATTCAAGGACTAACAGTACCTGCATGCTATATAGGAAGCATTTAATAGTGCCTTAATGAATCAGCCTGCAATTGCCATAGTATTAGTCCACTAAGGGATAGGTGTTCACATAGGGAAAGAACACCCGCACACATATAGATGTTTTATAAAAGGGGTTTCTACACACATGCATGTGCTATATGCACCCACGGATATCTACCCCACAACCAAAATAATTACATCAATACATACTTATCATACCATAACCAATTATTCAACTACTGTACAACATCTGCTGAAACCTTAACATACCTGGACACAGGCACACTAACATGGCCCTATGTGAAATAGTTCAAGTGAAAGTCCACTGCTGTTACAGGGACAGCCAAGCAATAAACTGCGGGTATCGCTACACAATGATACATGTCAGAAACACTATACGGGCACACATATGTCAATCCCTAACATGGAGAACATATCTGTGCAGTGGCTGAGACATGTTTTAATCTCCAGAGAGCACACCTGCATGACCATGTTATAACACCTACCTCACGTCTTGCCCATTATCCTTTATTGGAACACACCAGCCGCAGGTGAGTCCATATTTCTGAAGGATATGTACACCTCCACACTAGTTGCACTTGCATAACTTCAGATGCATTATGCTGAGCAACTACCTTTGTGCTAAAGTGGAATTCAAAATGCACCTTGAGACAGATCACCCACCATGCCGCAGACTTCCCAACTGTCATAATGTGCTGTAATGGGGAAGATTAGGTCTGAGACAGAACCATAATAATGGCTACTCTCAACTATTCCATTATGAACTGGGAAGACTTCTCATGTACCAATACCTGCGCTCAATGCATGTAGGATTCCATCGACCCCACTGACCTGGATCACAGTAGTCACACAAACAGGGCTTAGAGTATGCTACACATAGTTAGTCTCCAGTGCCAATGTTATGTTTCCTAAGAGCAGAGTGGTGACTGTCATGGCACCCATGCAGATGGACAATGCATGTGCAAATGCTGAATCCTACACAAATGAGCCTTAAGCAGTCACATATGTGCAGTGATTGTGCCACTGAAACAGAACCAGGATTCAACCCAACACAAACAAGAAGGCAAACCGGTGGTACAATGGTTTAAACTGTACCACAGAAGGTAGTGACTGTTGCAAGAGTGAACACACATGAGTGTAGGTGATCCCTGGTCAGGCTCAGTAAAATGTAGATACACCATATAAAACCACACAAAGCTACTGTGAAACTAATCAGCCACATATTATGAAGCCAGGCACAGAGCATTCTATAGCTGTGTCATTAATCCTAATGGCAATGACAAGACCTGCCATGCTGCACAGCACTATGGCATGGGATGTACTACTCCTACAGAAATAGCACCCGCTCATCCTGATAGGGTCTTGGAGAACCTAAACCCACTCTCACCCCCCCAACAGGTAAACTTAGTAATATATTCATGTACACTACAGGGCCCCTGTACTAACAACTATGCAAGTACAAGCTGCACTCTCTAAAGCCATGCATACAGCTTTCATGGGACCTGTCAACATCTCAGGGTGTATCCTACACAAATGTAAGAACATTCAGCTATCCACATACACACCATTTTCAATCATAGCTCCATGTCAGGCTGTGTACACACTGAATGGTGCACAGCAACAGCTATCACACCCCACAAAGGGGGAGACAGCATTGATAATGGGACATAGTGCACAACTACCCTGCTGAGTCCGGTCTGTACGGCCATGAACCATGATCAACATATTTGATGTACTCAGTACAGATGTAGATGACAGTAGGGTTGATTCACACTGCATATCATGACCTTGCCTGGTTGTAGGACACCATCACCCATACTGTGTTCTAGCTACACTCAGTAAACTAGGTGCATATTCTTATGTCACAGGCGTGGTTGACAACTGGACTGCTGGCAGAACCAACACTACAGAAGGTGTCTGACTAATACACACACATATCAAACCAGTGCCAGCCACAGTAATACAGGGGTCATTCCTGGTACTTCCCCTCTTTGTTATCTATACCACAGAGACTAACACAGAAGGCATCAGCCTATTGATGTTTGCAAATGACTATGAACTAGGAGAAATAGTCGACTTAATGTGTGTTGCGTTCAACATACAGAAGGACCTTAGTGTGTCAGATGTGTCATGTGTGGTGTATGGCCACAATCTGACAGCTAAATATTGCATTGAAATCCCCTATGTTACAAGCCCTGTACCCATTAACTACCACCTAGGCAGTGGTCAACATAATGGCAACTGTGTGTATGGGATGCAGCTGGACAGTGCTTTCTTTTGATAGTTACTTCACCACACCAGACATGTAGTCGTATGTGGCACCCCTAATCATGACAGGGTGCCATCCAGGAATATAGAGATAATTGCTCAGCCATACTCAACACCCATGTGACCCATAATAGATCACATATTTCCTTTAAGGGTTATTGCCCATGTGTAGATGGCCTACACTGCCCTTCCAATCCCTAGCTGCACTATGTAGCATGCAGCATACCCTGAATAAAGCCATGTCCAACACAGAGGTGTTGGACATGCTACACTTAACACATCCTGATCCCAAATAAACACATACATCATGGACATCCACCTTTCTAGTACAAGGATCACAACATGCCTGATAGACCACTGTCCCATACACTTAACATACTCTTGCCATACTATGCATCCCTGTGCAGAGAAGCTGCACAGGGATGCATACTCTTGCCATACTATGCATCCCTGTGCAGAGAAGCTGCACATCGCCCCTCTCTGTGACATGCTGTGAAGACCGCATGCCAAATATATCAGTAACCCTGTGGATCAGTTCTGTGGCACTGCTTGAACTGGCCACTGAAACTTACCTGTCTGTTGCCTACAGCTAGGTAACCTATCTGCTTAGGCTCATAAATGGCCCAGAGCATATAGCCTGCTAGATCACTATGACCATACATGCTATAGTTGATATCCAACCCTGCAAATACCATCAGGCTAGCTATTGTCCCGTGTGTTACACATGTGTAACACAGGCAATACATGGTAGGATGCTACACAGCTGTACAGTGCCATGTAGATGTATATGGCAACACACATACATGCTTGCAGGTCTGCAGGGTCACAGATCATGTCCCTAACAGCTATGTATGACTATATATGTGAGATATACCCAGCATTAAGGTCAATTGCATTAATGTGAACACATCCAGACATGTGCTGATAGGTAAAGACACCAGTACAGGCAAACAGACATGCCCACGTAAAGACAACATCCACATGGTGTATGAGCAATGTCATCACATGACACACACAGATATGGCAATAACATCACATCACCAGTAAGTGTCAAATATGTGTGATGTATACATGTCAGTGTTGTTAGTGTCATGTATATTTGCAAATATGTATCTGTAATCTTAATAAATGTGATACACATGTATGTTCAGCTGTACTGCTGACCTTCCCTGTGAGTTACTGTGACCTGTCTCCATCATTATGTCTTCCAGGTATGCCATGTAGCAGACCGCCGATGTACAGCTGCTGGGAGGATGAGGTCCTTGTCCCACACCTCCTCGACAACCGCACAACTCTCTTCAGCCATGTGACACAGGACGCACAGCAGCAGGATGCCCTGTGGGAAGAACTCTGCAGGAGGGTAAATGATGTTGGTGGTCACAATCGCACCTATCAGCAGGTGCGCCGGCATTGCACTGACCTCATAAGATGGGTTAAACAGCATGCTAATGCAATCGCCAGGGAACAAGGTGCAACAGGTGGGGGGCTACTCATCCAGCCTTCACTCACACATACCAAAGAGCTACTAGCCAACCTGGGGACACCTGCAGACCTCCATCCACAAACTTTAGCTGGTATTGTGGAGGTGGGTGTCTCTCAACCACCGAGCCTGGAGTTGCCTGGTAAGTCACTACTGCACTTAAAACACTATATTTCACATTGTTACATGTGTTACTGTACAATATGTAATGTAACATCATATGCAAGGCATGTATGCACACATGCCACATACTATAGTCTGCTACTCTATGTATGCACAGATGTTCATACACCATAGTATAGTGTATTGTACTGGCTTATGTGCTAACATGGACATTGCATCCTGTAGCTATCACACAGGTGTGGATAATGATCTTACTGCTGTGACACTCCTATTTAGGTGCCTCTGGCATTTTGCAGTGACAGCAGCCTGTGTCAGATGCGAGTGTTATTATTTACCAGGCTTGATAATGCACAGAACATATTAATTGCATGCTATCTGCCATAACACATGTACACATAATGTACGGTGGTCCTGTTAATGGACACTGGTCAGACCTGCAATGCATCGCAGTGTTTACCTATGTGAAACAATTGAGGACTATATGAAACACCTACACTAAACCTTACAAACTGTCATTGCCAGATGTGTGGACAACAGTGAATACAATGGTGGAGGTGTGTTCCACTGTAGGGACAGGTACTACATATCAGCATTACACATGTTGGGAATACGAACAGTACTGTACAGAGATGTGTGCACACACTCTAAATGTGTTGGAGCTGGAGTATGACCAGCCCACAGGATACACCCTTGTGGAGTACATCCTTGCTATGAATGTCACACAATCTCATGTGCTATCTGACATGTCCATGATATGCAGAGGGCTGACTGCAACACTGCTCAACTATCCTGCAAAACATGTCTCACATCCCATACATAGGTTCATAGGTTCATACTAGGCTATCTGCCCTAGGGCATTTATAAGCCTAACCAGAATGTGTTTGGCTTTCACCACCCATTTTAAATTTATTTTGCTATGCCCTTTTTCGAGGTTAGTATACTGTGCCTCTGTTTAACAGTGACACAGAAGTGATACCCGGGGTAAACCTATGATCTCCCATCCACTCATCAAGATTCCTCTTGAAGACAGTCAATGAGGGACTCTGCCTAACCTGGACTGGGATTTTATTCCAGAGTGAAGGGAGCCTCTGGGTTATGAATCTGTCCCTCCAGCATGTCCTATTTATTTCAGTGCTGAGGTTCAAGTCTCTTGAGTGCGTAGCTTGATGGGATTTGGATTTTCTGAGGTGCAGCATGTCCATTAATTCCGGGTTGGACATGGCTTTATATCAGGCACAGATCGCCTCTGAACAGGCGGTATGCCACTGAGTAGAGCTGGAGTTTCTTTAACCGGGCAGCATATGGCATCTGTTTGAGCCCTTTGATCCTCTTGGTGAGGTACTTTTGGGGTCTTTCCAGTTGCTGCAGGTGTCTGATAAGGTACATCCCAAAAGGGGCATTGTATTCAATTATGGACCTGATGAGGGATGAGTAAAGCACGATGACCTCCCCTGATCTAGATGTGAATCCCTTCATGATTTGGTGGGCTATATAAAATGTTTTTCTAACCACTTTGGCCACGTGGTTGTCAAATGAGAGATTGCCATCAACTTGGGTCCCCAGGTCCCTAATTACTTCTTCTGTACTTAATGGATTACCACCTATGTGGTAATTTGTGGGCACTTTGTTTTTGCCAAAGGGGATGACTATACACTTTTTGGCATTTAGCTTGAAGCCATGGCTCTGGCACCAGTTGTCTGTTTCTATGAGGCCCTTTTGGAGGATGATTGTGTCGGCTGGAGGGTCAATTATGGTGCCCAGTTTGCAGTCATCTGCGAACTTGGTCAGCCACAGTCCTTCTGTGTTGGCCTGTACCTCCGCGAAATATATACCAAACAAGAGAGGTCCCAGGACTGAGCCTTGTGGGACACCACTTGTAACTGGTTTGGAGTCTGACATGGCTCCAGCAATTCTAACCATGTGGGTTCTGTCCTTGAGCCAGTCTGCAATCCATCTAGTGACATAGGGGTTTATATTTAAGCTGGTGAGCTTATCTATTATGCCCGAGTGGGGTATTGTATCAAAGGCTTTTGCGAGGTCCAGGTAGGCTGTGTGGACCACCTTCCCCTCGTCAATGGCCTTGGTGACTGTTTCAAAGAAATCAACCAGGTTTAAGAGGCAGGATCTGCCCTTAACAAAGCCGAACTGGGTAGGATCCAGTGTCTGTAGGACCCAATATCTTTATTTATGAGGTTCATGATGATCCTTTCCATAGCTTTGCAGATCAAGCTAGTCAGGCTTATGGGGCAATAGTTTCCAGGATCCGTTGAGGCACCACCTTTATGGAGAGGGACCACAGTTACTGTATGCCAGTCTTTGGGCACATATCCTGTAGTAAGGCTGAGATTGAACAGTAGTTTTATGTTTGGGTTTAGCTCTTCTTGGAGTTCATGTAGGACGCAGCCCGGGACACCGTCTGGCCCCATTGATGCTGTGTTTTTTGCTTTGGAGAGGGCGGCTCTTACCTGAGCATCTGAGATGTCAGTGGGGCAGCACTCTGCTGGGATAGATATTTGCCCTTTTGGTGGGGAGGGGGGGATAAGTTTGCGCTGAACCTGTCAGCTAGGATGTTGGCAATGTCTGTGGGTTCAGTGTATTTTTTGTCATTTTGGACTAATTCTGAGCATATCTGGGAATTACCACCCAGGTTCCTAACATAACTAAAGAAAGCCTTGTGATTATCCTTAGTGTCCTGTGCAATTTTTCTCTTGAAGCCGGCCTTAGACAATTTTATGAGTGCCCGTAGTTTTTTGCTAATACTGATCAATGATGCCTTCCCTTTTTGGGATTTTGTTCTATCATTTAGTAGCTTCCTCCTTCTATTGTATAGTTTGTTTATGGCTGTGGTCCACCAGACAGGACGTCTGCCTTTGGAGGATTGGATCTTGGTTTTATTTGGGATCGCATGATCCATGCATTCCTGAAGGTGTTCAAAGAATGCGTTTATAAAGGATTCTGTGGTCTGGGCCGTATTTTCCACAGGCTTTGAGGGATTCCACCTCGGTTTTGAGGAGTGTGAAATTTGCTTTAGAGAAGTTTTTCACTGTGGTTTTCTGGGCAGGGGGTGGGGTCAGGATGTGAATATCCAGTGAGATTAGTTTATGGTCTGATCTTACCAGTGAGGGATAAACTTTTGGTCTGGAGCATAGAGTCCCCATGTTGGTGATGATCAGGTCCAGTATGTTTTCCATAGCATTTGAGTTTATAAATTCTAGGAACCTTTGGGCTAGGGTGTTGGAGCTAGAGTAATGCTCCCAGTCTATGTTTGGGTAGTTGAAGTCGCCCAATATAATGGTGTTTGGAGAGACCTTCATATTTTCCAGTGTTCTCAGGAAGGCCGAGTGGGGTTCCTGGGTTTGGGAGGGTGGTCTGTAGCAGGCTATAAACTGGAAGGCAGTTTTACCCACTGTTAGTTGCACATGGATAGTCTCTGATGCTTCGTGCTTTGCCACCAACCTGGAGGTGTGGGTATCTTTGATGAATATCGATACTCCCCCTCCTTTTGTGGTTCGGTCCAAGTTTTGGGGCCGAAAAGCATGGTATGAGGTATAACCTGGTAGTTCTGGGGTGCTCTCGGGAGCCCTGAACCAGGTTTCTGTTACTGCACAGTTATCGATGTTCTCCATGCTAAGGAGCATGCCACCCTTGTTATTATAACATGTTAGCATAACACGTCCCTGCATTGGGACACCATTACCATACTGTAGATTGGAAAGGACACCATTGTGTTACACATGTATGCATGTCATTCAACACATCAGCAGAAGACATGTCATACTACATGTGACTGGCAAGGTCATACGCCACACAGCAGGCCGGTGTACTGTAAACCTGTGCTGGTCTGTGGCACCATTGCACAGTAGGGACAGCCATGTCAAACATGTGTGTACAGCCATGTGCACAATGTCTAGACTCAGCTCAGGGGTAGGCGGAATAATGTTGAACAGACATGCACTGCTTTGGGGGAGATATGCAAACTAGGTATCAGGCAAACATAGTATGTAGTCGGCATACCCTACTCCTCATGTCCTCACACATAGGGGCGTTGGCCAACACAACGCATCAGTGGCAGATGTACAAAGGTCAGTGATGGTCTGTTAACATGTGGTGTATGTTGCACACACCATGGCAGTGCGGTGCAATGCTGCAAAAGTGCATGCATTGTGTTGCAGATATGGGGCATAGGCTACTAACACAAATGGTGCAATGCAAGTATGCATGCTAACCACCACTATAATTGTGTAAGGTGCATGCCGTCTGCTATAACACATGCATGCTGTTGTGTGCAGCTCAGGGATGTATAATAACTACCACTATAATTGTCTAAGCTGAAACTATAATTGTCTAAGCCGAATGGCATCTGCCATATCACCTGCATGTAGCATGTGTTTTTGTGTGTCTGTGTGCCTCTGTCTGCTTGTCTGTGCCTGTGTCTGTCTATCTGTGTCTGTGTCTGTGTCTGTCTATGTCTGTCTGTGTCTGTCTGTGTGTGTCTGTCTCTCTGCCTGCCTGTCTCTGTCTGTCTCTGTCTGTCTGTCTCTGTCTGTCTGTCTGTCTGCCTGTCTCTGTCTGTCTCTGTCTGTCTGGTATAACTTGTAATGTACAGTTCTTGTCTTCACCTCACAGGTATTGATGTAGGTGCATTGCCCTCCTGCAGTCCACCTGATGTTAGTGTCCCCACAGACTCTAGCAGTGATGATGATAGTATGATTGAGGCAGAGGCAGGGTTGTGAGGGGCTGAATCTGTGCCATTGGTTGCCATTCCACCTGTCTCCCCTTGCACACAGTTCCCCTGCCTGCACATACCCCATCAGCACTGGCCATAGAGGAAGAACAGCTGGCAGGTGGTAGCATGGAACAGGGAAGTGTGGAGACTATGGAAGGTATGCCTGCACACCATGATCCCAGTCAACAAACTGGTAATGTCCCACACAGGCATGTGCCCAACACTGCTCGTAGGAGGACCACTGGCCAACATGACCCTGCGAGACAAAGCACATCAGCTGGAGTCACCAGATGCATGTTTCAGCTGTAATGGAGGCACAGGCACATGCTGAATGGCACAACAAAAAAGGTCTGAGGCTTCAGAGGGCTGCTGTCCGTTCATTAACTGACAACATCCAGACACTTGCAAATGCTCACCATACTCTTGCACGTGTTTTGGATAGACGATTGGGTGACATGGTGGGAGTCCCTTACCATGGCATGCCAATCTTCAAGCGTGGAATGTCTGTGCTGGAACATCTGGTGGGAGTGAGGCATTGGGTACGTGGACGTAGGTCAGCTACATCACCTGTTGAAGGTTTACATGAACATGCTATTGCACATACCTGCTCTCATAGTGGCAGTTGGAGCAGCAGTGCAGCTGTTGCTGTGCAGTCCACACCAGGACACAGCAGGCCACGTGCACATGGTCCTGGACAGTCCCAACAGGGACACGATTCCAGTGGACATGTGTCATCAGACAGTACCCAATCTGGACCTCTGCCTGGTAGTGCCCGTGCAACCCCTGGCAGACGCAGGTCACGTGGCCATGTCCGGACACTGTGAACTGTGACAACTGCCTTGTACAGTCTGCAGCTGTCAAAAATACCCCTGTGTAGGCCAGCCACATGCCAGACCTGTGTGCATGCATACACACACACTGGAAACAAATGTAGGGCACCTCAACACACACACGCATAGCATCCACACATGCCCAATGATATCACAGGCCCTAACACTCACACATGATGTCATCCAATGGTGCAGCCTGGCTTCTGGCAAACATTATCACCCTGTGCATATGATGATGCCTGTGTCACATCCCTGTCATCCACACCATTGGTGCAGGAACATTTTCATATGGTCTGATGCACAGGGTGAACATACTAGGTAGACAATTGTAGATTAATATTGTTGAGGAATGTTGACAGGCAGCAGACATACCCTGTATTACAGTTTTAGAATGCATTTTGTACATTTGACAGTATGTAGCATGTGTAACAACACTAACAGCATGTTGATCTTGATGTTCTGCCTTCCTCTTTCAGGTGTAGTTGAATGTGCCAGGGGATGTCGGTGTTTGCAGTTAGTGTACCATATGTACATGGTGACTACCCATAGGTCAGTATGACAATACCTGCATGCACTTTGTAGCTTCCACATCACAGTTATATTCTCCCATGTTTCAATTATGTTTACTGTTCTAATGATCCAAGAGCATGATAGCTGTGTAGTAAGCTACTTTTCAGAGCCGTCACATCCATAGTGGGTGACATCACAGGTATAGTTACCAGGAGCTTGGAGGAGGTAAAAGAGTGGCATGCTGGATGACAATGGTAAAGGCCAGTGGAAATAGTGGTTTCTCATTGGGAAGCAGTAATAACCACTGCCATGGCAGCATGCAAACACAGACACACCCACACACTCAGGGATTCACAGACACAGTAACACACACTCTGACACACACACATACACACACACACACACACACACACACACACACACACACACACACACACACACACACACACACAGTTTCCAGTGTTTGGATAATAATCCCTGCCTATGTGCCTATCATCATTATAGTACTACACAATTACAAGACGTGCCACAAAGATTACACATGTACAGGTAGTAGGAATGGCCTAAGATTGAGGACACCGACAGGGATACTACAGTGCAGTGAGTGTATGTGGGGAGGAGGGGTCCATCAGTAGGCTATGTAAAAACAGGTCACACCCCAGGGTGTACATTTTAACAGGCGGTTAGAATGTCCATCTACGATTAATTATATCAACAGGGATGCTAGATTGCATTGAGTGGATGGAGGGAGGGGGTATTAACATTTCACTATGGTAAAATACAGCCTCACTCCAGGGACCGGACAGCCATGCACACACACACACACACACACACACACACACACACACACACACACACACACACACACACACATACACACACACCGTGGCATTCACAAAGATATACACCTATGTCACACACATACAGACACTTTACATGTGTGAGGTTTAACCACCTGCCTATGCCTTTCTTTCTACACTTCACTCTGTACTCATGTCAACAACAGTGTTCAGGAGAGTGATAACATGTGGGATGTATTCCCAAACATACGTGACATATATTGAGACACACACCCACATGTGCCAGTACTGTGAATCAAACACCTGTCTATCTCATGATAGGTACTACAGAAGTACAGCACTATCACATCCAGTACAAAGCTTATTGACTCTTTCCTTTGCCAACTGTGCTGATATATGCACAATATATGCACAGGGAAGGTAGTACTGTTACAGGTGTCATGAGGTTTGCCTTCAGTGTCACCCTTACAGCAGTCTACATTGTCTGCCTTCCACTTCAATTAACAAAACCTGACCTTAGCAGTTACAAAGGTTATTGTAGGACTGGTTGTAACACACCAGTGAGCTGTCTTCAGTAATCATTCATCTGCAAAAACGCCCCACCACTTAGTAGTCATGTCCAAACATCTGTCTATACCTCATGTACGGCTTACTGTACTTAGAGCATATCACCATATACAGTTGGCAATGTTGAGGCTGTATTGCAACAGCATGTTGTACTAAGACAACAGACACCTTCAGACTTCAGACACTGCATACACATGGAATCTACACAAACATCAATACATGTACACATATACGGTCTACATCAGTAAGTGCACTAGCAGGTCAAGAGGATACATTCCACACCTTTCTCACACCATGTGTGAAACATAGCCAACCATTACACCATAATGGATGTTGTATTCATGTACTGGTAGGACACCACCACCTATTCTGAGTAGCCAAGTGCACATATATGACAGCAGCACATATCAGCGAGACACACACAGCATTATTCCATGTCATGATCCTACAAACTGTTACTTGACAGTGCCATGGTGAAGCCAGGTCACTGTAATGGTCAACAGTGAGCACATCATATTTACCACATACACCACATGTTTACAGGAAGAGTGCCAGCACTGTGCTCTGTTAGAGCTAGGCAGTACAATCATTCAAGCATGTGCAAGGTCTGTGGCTTGTAAACATCTCACTCCAGCATGTACTGGCTATTGTGGTACTAAGGCTAATGTCCAGACAGCACACAGCATGCATGGCTTGCAATTGTTGAGACGGGGTATATGTAGGAGCTGTGGCCACACATGGCTGTACATGTCATGAATATATCACCTGTGACTACTCAGACTACTACAGAGCAGAGCTGGATTTCCCTGAGTCTGTCAATTCAGGCCTTGTGTAGGTCATATGGTCCTGTTATTTGGGTATTTTTGTAGGCATTGCATTAGGTGGACATGTCTAAAGACATACATGCCACATGGGGTATTGTATGATATGATAGGTGTCATGGGTGACCAGTAGAGAGGGAATATTACCTCTGTTAACATAGATATCAAATCTTATGTACTGTTAGCATGCTGTCTGTCATGTACATGTGTTTAATGACTGTAGCCACCTGTATGTAGAAAGGATAACGAAAGCTATGGTAATGTAATTTATGTTGTATGAGTGTGGGATGTACATATCCAGGGCAGGTACAGTTATGTCATATCCAACTATGAGGGGTTTATTTACTGGTGTACAGCAACAGTCAACCGTGTTAATGCTGACAACATCTGAGGGACCATGGTATGTGTACAACTGAGCTTGTTACAAGCAGTGGTATTATTGCATTGCATAACACATTTTGCAGCTGTGTCTGTACATGGGTACTTTGCACAGTTGATGTAGGCCTAGGTACAGTCCACCAATCAAGGGTTATCCAGTGGTCTAACATACTATGTAATATCACATATGGATGTGTGTTGGTAGTCTGGGGACAAGATGGTGGATGTATATGAGGATACAACCTATAATGCAGCATTTGCCTCTGTCACCTATACCTGACTCATCTGTGATGCATTAGGTTGGAGTAGTGGTCTTTACATGTGAGTAGCCTTTATGAATATGTGTGCACCACCACCTGGAATGGTCCATACCACTGTTATGGCCCACATGTCTGGATCTGAGTTATATGGTGGTAGTGCAATTGTGCACTACAGAGCCTTCAGCCAGGTATTTCTCACTGCACAGATGTCAGTATTCCCCCATTGTATGATCTACATTGAGCAAATGGATTACTAAAGCCACACATCTAGCACTGGTTAGCATAAGCATCCAATGCAATTGTCTTGTAGGTGTCAGGGTATTACCTCTGGGTGTAGAACATTTGCCTTGGAATGCGACTATATGGATCAATGCGACCTAGGTATTATCCACACACACGTGGAACATGGATGCATATGCTCTGTGTTGAAGGCTTGTGGTTCAGTCATGACAGCCTGGAATGACAGACACTGGACAACCTCATAATAACAGCAGGACATTGGCTCATTGTTTTGGTCAAGCAGTTGCCACTCATACCATGACATCACTGTGAGTGGCATTAATGTGCTTGGTATCAAATGCCTCATGTAAGGTGACAGACAGCAGCAGAACTTGTGTATATGACCAATGTGAGATATAGTTAAGGTAGCAGTCCTGCTAATAATGACAACTACTAACACAGCCGGGAAAGGTCACCTTGACACCTGCACCTCAGTACCATGACACAAGGTGGCTCACACATTATGCTTGCACATGCCACTGTTCCACGAATAATGTCACTGTCCACAACCTGCTATCAATGTATGCCTTTCAGGGCAGCAAGGTGTGTGACACATGCTGTAGGTAGCATCCACCTGTGTGACCCAGGTAACCTATTGTTTGTCACATCCACACATGCATGAATGTGTATACTTAACATATATATGTAAGTACTTCATGTACATGTATGCATGTGTATCACACAGCACAGACACAGATATATCATTTACGGGCCGCATACAGGTATCAGGTAGTAAACTAGTATGATGTGCATATATGCTGACAGGTAAGATGTACCTAGCTGTAAACCTGTGTGTTTACAATAGGAGTCCATTACAATATGTTCTGTACATGTAAGTGTATGAGCATGCACACTGTGGCCTTCAGTGGGTAGAATCGGAGTGCATCCCAAACAGCCATGTGCTACTAATTGTATGGGTGTACCCACTGCCACCTTGTGTAATTTGAGTCAATGCATCCAACAAGCCCTCTGTTACTAAGTGTATAAGCATGTAAACTGAAAAGGCAAAACAGACTACTGAAAAACAAAATAGAGAAGAAACCACACAGTAGCACAGAACGAAATGATAAAGCGCTTTTCGTTTATTCCAATAAACAAACTTCTTCAGATCAAGAAAAACAAAAAGTCACAGCTTAAATACTCTCTGGGCTAATACTTACAAAGTCAATTAACTACTTAAGGTGAAAGCTGACTTACAAGACACGCCCTATTTGCAAACACAACTAGACTAAAAACTGCTTTTAAAGTAAAAGCTAAAAATCCAAATAGTCAGACTAAAAGTACAACTAGCGTTGTCTATAAAAAATGTGTAAGTCTAGCCTACTACTAAGCTAGTGAGGCAAAGAAATAATAATTACAAGTGCATAAAAACTCTGCTGGTGTTTGTAAAACTGAGTTAATACAAATACCTATGTTTGTGCACTAAACTGTGTATGTTGAAGCACATCAAGTGTGCTGAACATAACTGGTAATAAGTAAAGTATCAAGATAAAACTACAAATTCTCAGCAAAAAATACTCAGCAAAATATACACATAAGGTCACTGAACCAAGGTGCTCAAGAGTATTAGAATAACTGTGTCGTGCCTACGTTGAAGGTAACCTGACACAGCCTACCTATTAAGGCTCCTAAGTTTAAGAACACTACTTAAAGAACAGTTCTCATTCAGACCTGGTGAACTGTATGCGTTGAGTCTAATTTGCCAAAACAGCTCTCGCTCTTCTAACTTAAGTGAGAGAGGAGCACCCCTGAAGTCCTGTGTGATCTGGTCAATAATCAAAAATTTAAACATATGGTTGGGATAAACTGAAATGTGTTTTGCTAGTGCATTATCAAGTTTCTGCTTCCTGATTGCATAAGTATGTTCATAAATGCGGTCACATAGGCGTTGTTCTGTTTTGCCCACGTAGAAAGCTGTACAGGTTTGGCACATAGCTAAGTAGGTCACCATTCTTGAGTTACAGTTAGCTCTTAGGTTCAACTTGTATTCGTAATCATGAACTTTAAATCTATTGGATTCCAAGATGTATTGACAAAAATTACACGCCTGGCATTTAAACATGCCAGCTGTCATTGTTTTTTTTTGATATTATGTCGTTCAAGGAGGGCTTTGAGGTTTTTTGCCTTTCTATAAACAACCAATGGGTGATTACCAAGCTTTTGGTGTACTGTGTTGTCCTTTTTGAGTAAGTCCCAATTTTTACGTAGTGCCTGAACACAGTCACTACTATTGAGATTGTATGTTGTTATGAATGTGACACCAAAACATTCAGAAGGATGCCTACTTGTGTGGACATTTACTAAGTCTGTGTTCGAGGGTTCAGTGTCATTCATAAGAACCAATTCTCTATTCAAGATTGGTTTATAAAAATGACACTGGCACGACACTTCTTCTATAATAGTGTCTAACATTTCATGTGGGTAACCCCGGTGTAAAAACATATTCCTTAGGTGTCCACATTCATTGGCAAAATCACTATCCAATATGATAATGCGGGCTGCCCTCACTAGCTGACCTTTGATGATCGCCCGCTTCTGATGAAAGGGATGACAACTTGTGTAGTGCAGGAATGAGTTGGAGTACGTTACTTTCCTATGTATATTAGCTGTATATTTATGAAAGCTAGTGTCTTTAGAAAGTCAAATGTCCAAGTACGGGATGGCTTCAGTATGGAAACTAGCAGTGAATTTCAAAAACTGTGTAGTTGAATTAAAATAGTCCACTAACGCTTCACTTGTGGGCAAGTCACCGTCCAGGAGAATAAAAATATCATCCAAGTAACGGATCTGCAAAGATTCTTGGTCATTCCTTGGTAAAATTAACAAGTTAGATTTCAACGCAAGGTACAATTTTCTTACTATTGATGTTAAAGATTTGTACACCTGCATTCCCCAAGACATAGCAGTGGACTGGGTAGAACAAGTGCTTAGATCTAATGGTAGTAGTGGGAATGAGTTGGTTCTGGTTCACGAATTGTTGGACCTGGTCTTGTCTAACATTTTTTTTTTACATTTGACAAAAACTTTTATTTGCAAAAAACTGTGGGGCCAGTGTTGCCAATCTAGTCATGGCACAATGGGAACACGATTACGTGTCCACTAACTGCCCATTTAAAGACCAGGTGATTTTTTACACCCGTTACTTGGATGATATTTTTATCCTCCTGGACGGTGACTTGCCCACAAGTGAAGCGTTAATGGACTATTTTAATTCAACTACACAGTTTTTGAAATTCACTGCTAGTTTCCATACTGAAGCCATCCCGTACTTGGACATTTGACTTTCTAAAGACACTAGCTTTCACAAATATACAGCTAATATATATAGGAAAGTAACGTACTCCAACTCATTCCTGAATATACATAGGAAAGTAACGTACTCCAACTCATTCCTGAATATATATAGGAAAGTAACGTACTCCAACTCATTCCTGAATATATATAGGAAAGTAACATACTCCAACTCATTCCTGAATATATATAGGAAAGTAACGTACTCCAACTCATTCCTGAATATATATAGGAAAGTAACGTACTCCAACTCATTCCTGAATATATATAGGAAAGTAACGTACTCCAACTCATTCCTGAATATATATAGGAAAGTAACGTGTCCAACTCATTCCTGCACTACACAAGTTGTCATCCTTTTCATCAGAAGCGGGCGATCATCAAAGGTCAGCTAGTGAGGGCAGCCGCATTATCACATTGGATAGTGATTTTGCCAATGAATGTGGACACCTAAGGAATATGTTTTACACCGGGATACCCACATGAAATGTTAGACACTATTATAGAAGAAGTGTCGTCTAGCGTCAGTGTCATTTTATAAACCAATCTTGAATAGAGAATTGGTTCTTATGAATGACACTGAACCCTCGAACACAGACTTAGTAAATGTCCACACAAGTAGGCATCCTTCTGAATGTTTTGGTGTCACATTCATAACAACATACAGTCTCAATAGTAGTGACTGTGTTCAGACACTACGTAAAATTGGGACTTACTCAAAAGGACAACACAGTACACCAAAACTTGGTAATCACCCATTGGTTGTTTATAGAAAGGCAAAAACCTCAAAGCCCTCCTTGAGCGACATAATATCAAAACAATGACAGCTGGCATGTTTAAATGCCAGGCGTGTAATTTTGTCAATACATCTTGGAATCCAATAGATTTAAAGTTCACGACGAATACAAGTTGAACCTAAGAGCTAACTGTAACTCAAGAATGGTGACCTACTTAGCTATGTGCCAAACCTATACAGTTTTCACGTGGCAACAGAGAACGCATTTATGAACATACTTATGCAATCAGAAAGCAGAAACTTGATAATGCACTAGCAAAACCCATTTCAGTTTATCCCAACCATATGTTTAAATTTTTGATTATTGACCAGATCACACAGGACTTCAGGGGTGCTCCTCTCCCACTTAAGATAGAAGAGCGAGCTGTTTTGGCAAATTAGACTCAACGCATACAGTTCACCAGGTCTGAATGAGAACTGTTCTTTAAGTAGTGTTCTTAAACTTAGGAGCCTTAATAGGTAGGCTGTGTCAGGTTACCTTCAACACTAGCATGACACAGTTCTTCTAATGCTCTTAAGCACCTTGGTTCAGTGACCTTATGTGTATTTTTTGCTGAGAATTTGTAGTTTTATCTTGATACTTTACTTATTACCAGTTATGTTCAGCACACTTGATGTGCTTCAACATACACAGTTTAGTGCACTAACATAGGTATTTGTATTAACTCAGTTTTACAAACACCAGCGGAGTTTTTATGCACTTGTAATTATTATTTCTTTGCCTCACTAGCTTAGTAGTAGGCTAGATTTACACATTTTTTATAGACAACGCTAGTTGTACTTTTAGTCTGACTATTTGGATTTTTAGCTTTTACTTTAAAAGCAGTTTTTAGTCTAGTTGTGTTTGCAAATAGGGCGTGTCTTGTAAGTCAGCTTTCACTTTAAGTAGTTAATTGACTTTGTAAGTATTAGCCCAGAGAGTATTTAAGCTGTGACTTTTTGTTTTTCTTGATCTGAAGAAGTTTGTTTATTGGAATAAATGAAAAGCGCTTTATCATTTCGTTCTGTGCTACTGTGTGGTTTCTTCTCTATTTTGTTTTTAAGTGTATGAGCATGCCCAGTATAACCTTGTGTAGTTGTAGTCATAGTGCATCCCAAACGGCCCTGTGCTACTAAGTGTATGAGCATGCCTACTGTAGCCCTGTATAGTGACAGTAGTTGTTCATTCCACAGATGGCCATACTCCAGTTGAGGTTCCTGTTGTGCTACAACTATACCTCTCAGGCCTACCTGCAGATGATGTGTCTTGTTTGTGCATACAGGTTGTAATGGACACCTGCTTTAAACACACAGGTTTACAGCTATGTACTTCCTGACTGTCAGGCTCCCTGTTGTTGTCCTCAATCATAGAAGGGCAGTCTGGCTGCCTTAGAATGTGTAATCGCTGGGGCACGTCTCGTAACTGTGTAGTACTATAATAGTGATCTGTAGATAGGCAGGAGTTCTGATCCGACCACTGGCAACTGTGTGCGTGTGTGTGTGTGTGTGTGTGTGTGTGTGTGTGTGTGTGTGTGTGTGTGTGTATGTGACAGCAAATACCGGAATGTGTGTGGCAGTGAATGACTGAGTGTATTTGTGTCAGCAAATGGCTGAATGTGTGTGTGTGTGTGTGTGTGTGTGTGTGTGTGTGTGTGTGTGTGTGTGTGTGTGTGTGTGGTTGTGTGTGTGTATTTGTGTTTGCATCCTGTCATGAGAGTGGATTTTGCTGCATTCCAAAGAGATACCTCCTTTTGCACTGCCCTTTATCCTTGTCAACTGCTAAACCTCTCTCTGCGCTCCTCTCCACTGCAAGTAATCGGCCCTGTGATGTCATCCAGCTTAGAAGTAGAATCAGAATAAGTGTAATTGAATATGTTCTGTGGCACTTACCCCAACTGCATATCACTGTACTAGTTACCTTAACATAGGCAAGACATGTATGTACAACACTGGCAAGTGTGTGTGTGTTTGTGTGTGTGACAACCCTGTAGTCAGGCATACACATGTGTAATGTCTTTTACCACACCATGGTAGCCATCAGTGGTGACCAGTGTCTACAAAGTATTACATAGTTAGGAATGGTAAAGAATACACAGTCAAGCACGACTACAGTTGGGTATGTTATTTTCCTGTGCCACTGTCGAGCAGTGACACAGAAGTGGTTGCTGGGGTATAGGTCCATAAACATCATTCCCCCACCCTACCTGCATAATCCCCGGGGTAGATTACATTAGCCATCATTCCCCACCCCAAACTCCACATACACAACAACCATCCTTTCTCTGGTGAACTACTTAAGATTTAAATGTTATAACACAAGAGAAGCCTCTGTTTTGTGTACACGTCAGTTCCTTCGGAACCCTTCTGTGTCACAAAGGGTGTTCAGACGTGTGTGTGTGTGTATATGTATATATATATATATATATATATATATATATATATATATATATATATATATATATGGCTATTGCTGTGTCTGTGTATATGCATATATATATATATATATATATATATATATGTGTGTGTGTGTGTGTGTGTGTGTGTGTGCGCGTATACACATCCCATAGGTGTATATATATATATATATATATATATGTGTGTGTGTGTGTGTGTGTGTGTGTGTGTGTGTGTGCAGTTATGACAGTTGTACAGATGTAGACTTGTCTTTGTTGTTTCACAGAGTACAGTACATTCAAGGGTACTGTACATATGTACACAAAGTGACTGTCCCATTTGTTTTCAGTACTGTGGAATACCTGTAGTAAGATGTGTATTATAGACTCCATGCAACATGTATACAACCCAGATGGCTTAGTGGTACATCCAGTGACCTTAGTGTGCATGGTCCAGGGTTCAAGTCTTGCAAGCCTTGTTGATACTGTCAATTAGGACTGCATAAGACAGCTGTAAGCAGGTGTAAATCTGTTTTCATGACAGTAAGCAGCGGGTACATGTAGGTAACAGACATGTACAACTCGCAGTACACTTGAAATGCCCTTCTTTGGCAATTCTGCTGATGTCACCCACCTACAAATACACCTCTGGGACTACTGTAACCCAGTAATCTCCATGGTGAGTGCTGTAACTACATAATGCTGTAGTGTGTTAAACTAGTTTGGTAGGTGTTCTAATCCCAGACAGGTCAATTGTGTGTGTGTGTGTGTGTGTGTGTGTGTGTGTGTGTGTGTGTGTGTGTGTGTGTGTGTGTGTGTGTGTGTGTGTGTGTGTGTGTGTGTGTGCCTGAGAAAGAAACAATGATGTTAGAGTATGCACACTCTTTACAATTCACATACCCACCTTTGGCAATCCTGCTGATGTCACCCACCTAGAAATACACCTCTGGGACTGCTGTAACCTAGTATTGTCCGTAGTGCATGCTGTAACTGCATATTGCTGTAATGTGGTACACTAATTAGGTAGGGGCTCTATTCCAAGAGAGGCCAAGTATGTCTCTGTCTGCCTGAGAAAGAAAAAATACTTTTTAGAGTATGCACACTCTTTACAATTCATATAACCACCTTTGGCAATCCTGCTGTTGTTACCCGCCTAGTAATACACCTCTGGGTCTGTTATAACCCAGTAATCTCTGTAGCATATACTGTAACTGTGTAATGCTGTAGTGTGATACACTAGTTAGGTAGGGGTTCTATTCCAAGACATGGTAGGTGTGTGTGTGTGTGTGTTTGACAGTCAGTGCCTGTGTGGAGGTGGCTGTGAGTGTCTAACCACTGGACATGTTGAGGAGTGGATTTTGTAGTTTTCCTATATGGTGTCTGTATTATATGTCACAATGTCCACCTCACGAGGAGTACAGATGTCAGTCAGCCAAGGGACTGTGTTGGCAAGCCATACCCCTACATCTGGCAAAAGGCCTGGTGAACACAGTAAGCAACCCTACTATTACCCAGAATACATTCTGAACCCATGTGTCATACACAAACACACTTGCCTAGAATATCCCACTATGTTGCTAGTACCCTGCGCATTGATGACAGATAGTAGGCATGGTGTGATTGCAGTGGGCTGCAGAGGGCATGGCACCCTGTACAGCAGTTCAATAGGCACATAATTGTGGACAATGTGACTTCACTATGTTTCCCACTGGATGCTGCAACATATGTGGTGCCATCAAATGTGATCCACAGAGGCCATACAACGTCTTACACATGTGTCCTTTATGGACCGATGCTACTGACACCAAGGAATAGCTGTATCATGCTATCAATGCAGGTGTAGGGTCAACCTGCTGTCTATAAGCAGGTTCTGCAAATCAGGCCAGGATTGGCATATCTGAGGATAACAGTCTGTGTACACAACATGTGCCAGCCAAACCAGGTATACTTGTACATGTCATGGTACATTATTGTGGGACGTGCACATCCCAGGCAATGTCCATGTCAAGGAGTATCAAACACAGACATGGCATACATTGCAAAGCTATGACCATACACAATGGTAACCAGGATGTCAGGGCAGAAAAACAAGGTAACCCCAAGCTACCATATAGGTGGCAATCCACTAAGCACAGAAGAGGTTATCAGGGACCTGGGGACCCAGGTTGACAGTGGCCTTTCTTTTGACACTCACATTGCTAAAGTGGTTAGAAAGACCTTCTATATTGCCCACCTGATCATGAAGGGATTCACATCCAGATCTAGTGAGGTCATTGTTCCCCTGTACTCTTCACTTATCAGACCAATGATCGAGTACAATGCCCCATTCGGGATGTATCTCACCCGACATCTGCAGCAATTGGAGAGACCCCAAAAGTTCCTCACCAAAAGGATAAAGGGACTCCAAAATCTGTCATATGCTGCCAGATTGAAGAAACTCCAGCTCTATTCAGTCGCATACCGCCGTCTGCTCAGAGGTGACATGTGCCTGACATACAAGGCCATGTCCAACCCGAATTAATGGACATGCTCCACCTCAAAAATCCAAATCCACCAAAACCACTAGAGCAAGCGACTTAAACCTTAGCACGGATATAAATAGGACGTGCTGGAGGGATAGATTTATCACTCAGAGACTCCTATGCTGTGGAATAAAATCCGGTCCATGTGAGGCAGAGCACCTCGCTGACTCTGTTCAAGAGAAATCTAGACCTGTGGATGGGAGATCGTAGGTTTACCCCGGGAATCATCTCTGGGTCACTGCTGGACAGAGGCACAACAAACTAATGGGCACAGTATTTTTTCATATAAGGGGTGGCGTAAGCCACAATAATTTGGGCTAGGCTTATAAATGCCTTAGGGCAGATAGCCTAGTATAAACCTATGAACCTATGAACCTAATACCCATCTGTGTGAGACACTGCAGACACTACACCCCTGTACCACACTGCACACCATTGTTGGGTGGCATGATGCCAAGGATTACCCCTCACCCAGCCTTGTACAGCCATCTTGCACAGTCAACCACTACACACCCATGAAGCAATGCACACATGCATGTCAGTACTGGCACCTTGTGTCTGCGTGTGGGGTATGATGCTCCCAACCACAGTCACTCCCAGTATAACTCCCATTGGCATACAGAAAGATGTCAAAAACGTTCACATGCCCTAGCCCGTAGACCCTCCAGATATCCCCTGTGGTGCATGTAGTACCTGTGCATTACTGCAGTGTGCCAAACTAAGGAGTTAGGAAGTGTATTTCTGGGCCTGGCAAAGTGTGTCAATGTGAGTCCATTAGAGAGTGTGGTTGTGTTGACAATGATATCCGTTCATGTGGACAGCCATGTGTGCTACACCTAATGTATGTCTACTATATCTCTGTTGCAGATGTCGCTCACCAGCACACATATATGTTCTTACAGCACACCAACATGTCAGCTATGTGGTACATAGAGCCACTGCATGCACTTGTAATAGTAATGACTAGTCAGTCAGGGGTTTGAACACCTGTACTGGTAGGTGTGTGACAGAAGATGCTTAGGTTTTAGTCTCCAAGCCCTTCTCTGATGTACTTTGCCTCTGTCTTTCCCTCCCACACACTCTCTGGTGGATGTGGAGTTGTACACCTGCTCAGCAGCAGCTTGTGTTTTGTAAGTGATGGTCATGATCAGGAGATGGCCTCTGCACCTATTGCAGTCCTCCTCTAGCTGATTGCATGTGGAGCAGCTGTGATGATGTTCCTATAGCCAATCACATGGAAACACAGTACAGTATCTAGGAACATCATGTTGGTGTTTTCCCATGACAGTCACTGTGAGTGGTACCTGGATCTGGTGTTTGGTAAATGGCATCACAGATGATATTTGTATATTCCTCAAACAACATACACAGTGGGAAACAGCCTAAAGACAGGAAGGTGATGTGTCAAGCATGACTACAGCATGTAAGTGTAGCTATGCTTCATTGAGACAACCACCTGTTTAACAAGGTGTGTGTGGTAATGGCTATTCTGCATGTTTTAAAACTGATAAGACAGTGCTCTGTTTGTGAGGGACCGCCATCTGTAGGGCCATCTGTGGACTGGTCAGTGTGTAGAACCATTTGTTTCCTGTGTTACTCACTGAACACACATCTGTGAACTGCAGGAGCATAGTGTGAGGATTGCAATCAGTACATGGTGATAGTGATGAATTACTGCCATCGCATCCCTGATTGCACATATGTCACATGAAACAGTGGTATGACAGACACTGTCTGGGGTTCTCAGTGACATGCCAATAATGGGCCACTGTTCATAGCTGCAGTTACAAGTCTTCTACACTTTGTACAGATTTCATGCAGTATATATGCATGTGTTGTGCTCCCTCTGCAAATGTATACCATCTGTTGTGTTGGGTAGATGGTTATATCTATGCATGCTGTTATAAGTACTGTTGAATGCTGTTGACTATTACTAAGTCATATCTGTGTTTAAACACCATAGGCTGTATGGGTTTAGAGGTTCCGGCAGAACCTCCTGTCCCACTTCAGCTGGCCATGGCACCAGACACCAGCACATCTACAGCCCAGCCTTGGACCTCCACCTCTGTTGGCTCTGCCCCACAATCTGGTGGAACAGCCACTGAGGATGGGGCTTGTCCCCTCTCGGAGAAGGTCCAGACAGGAACATATCCGCTGTTGTACATTCCCAGATGTGGTGCGTAGGGGGCTCAATAAAGGGTTTCAAGGCCAGATACACCAGCTCAAGGGCAGAGTGTCACATTTACAGGGTGAGCCTGCCCCTCCTAGACAACCCCCAGCACTGCCACATTTGCAGCTGTTTTGATGCAGTGGTGGCTCCCCATGGCTGGGGACCTCCGTCCCACTGTTCCCATCTGGGGGCTCATGGACTTGTGACTGCCGAATACCCTTCCCCGTCTGAGGTGTATCCCCCTACATGTGTCATATACCAACCCTGTATGCTGTCTTGTCTGTCATCCTACCCAACCTATCCTCTACGAGCATGCCTACTCTCCTTCCACTACATCCCACTCTCACCCTACAGAAACAAAAGGCCAATCGGTTCCTAGAACAACATTTGTCCCATACATAGCTGTCCATTTCACACATGTGTCCACTGGACACATGTAACCCTTTTAATATGCATCACAAAATACTCCAGTTGTGCTCACCCCTGTCTATCAGGCACATGATCCTGGTATGCACATGACTCTTAAAGTTTCCAGGTACACGTGATGCAGATGACCCCATTGTACACACAACACTACTGGTCCCTCCATGATGATTATGTCGCACACAGCACCTTGCAAGAGTACCGTTCTCACATAATGATTGGACAGGAACTGTTGTGTTAATGTAAATAAAATGCACAGATTGATGTATTTGACCAATGTACAAATGTTTGCGTGTATTAATGACATGTCTGTCTGAGGGAGTATTGATATTACATAGGACAACACCACTACATAATACAGGCATTGCTGGTGTTTCCCTTTTTATTCCTTTTAATGCTTTGTTGTCACATGGGATGTTCTTGATATATCTATATATATGTATGTATCTATATCTGGACATAAACACTCACACATACATCTACGTGATGGAATGCATTTACTATACTGTTGAATGACTGCGTTGGATGATATGTTTATGATAAGATCCGATGTCTGTATATCTGCCATGGCTTAGTGGTAAATCACAATAGCTGTGTGTGCAGGGTCCTGGTTTTGAGCCTTGTAGAGGCCGTTTATTTTGTTGCTGGGCAGAACAAGGCTGTTTGATACGGAGTGATTAAGGCACATTAAAGCAGTTGTGAGTGTGTGTGCATGGGTTTGCATGGAACTAAGCAATGCTAACCTCCGGTTACAGTTTCTTACACTCATTTAGCCTCTGCATTGCTTCACCAGTGTAATACTCGCATACTGGCGGCCAAACAGGCTTACACCCACTTGCTCCCGTACTTGCAAATGCACTGCATTTGGTGTTTGCATCTGACACTCACACTCCTGGGTGGGAGTGAGGACTATGATATTACCTTGTGATGCCTATTACATCGGATTACATGCCTACAGTATCGGGAATGGCTGCCCATTAGGCAAAAGCATGCCGTTCGACTGTACGGAATCTGTGGCCTGTCCAGAGTTTAATTCATATTATTGGTGTGTTCATCTTACAATCTGCACCTGTCTGGCTAATACATGGGAACTGACACTCTTCAATACAAACAAGTAATTGGATTTTGGAACCCACATCCTTCAGCCGAGTCATGCTACTGCATACCTAATATTCTATCATCTTTCTAAGGTTGTCAGTGGAATATATGCTTTCTGTCCCTATCAGACCTCTCAGACGATTGGGGAAAAATACCAACTGAATCAGGGACACGTCATAACAACATCAGGGACACATTTAAATTATTGGTGCTATTAACCTGAAACATTGACAGACTCAGAGTATATGAATTCATACACATTTTCTGAGGTGAATGATGTTTATAACTCTTAATTGTTGTCGTTATTCATTACGTGTAATTCGCCACCTTTCCTCAAGAAGTCACTAGTTTAAGGAGGGATTAAGTGGGACAGAGTGAGAAATTGAGTCAAAATCAGGGACGTCCCTGGAAATCGGGGACAGTTCAGAGGTATGGTCCCTATTTGTTCCCTCACTGGTTTATGTCCGGTCCAGTGGATTTGCTCTTAGGGGTTGGGAGGTATGGGCATCAGCTATGCCCATTTTGGAATATTACTTACATCCCAAGGGTGGTCCTAATATGACTGCGACAGCCAACACCTGCATGCCTAGGCCCATAAATGCATACCCACAGTTCCCCCACCTGCCACTCTTCTACAGCACTCATCCTTACTGAGGGTGCAGGTGGGGTATAAACACACCACTACACACTGCCCACTCTACCCGTGTCGGTACACATGTCGTACATTGTGTCAATCCATGGGTTATCAGGCTTGCACAACCTACTGGTCCATGTACATCTATAGCCTGGTTGGATGAGTCATTACCGGGACTGCCTCCGATGATCATTAATTTTTGGTGTCCCACAAGAGACATCGATGTCTATGTTTCAAGATTAGACCTGGCAGGTCTCTCCCACTGGTAGTATCCTGCCGGTGGTCTGGGAAAAAGTGGTGTGTTTACTTTTATTGTGTGTCTGTATGTCTCATCGGCTTAGCTGGGGGTGGGGGAGGTTGATGCTACGTGTTACACGTTTGTTTATTGGACCCCTCACCCCCATATGCACGGCCTGTGAACATACGCAACTCGTAACTGCTGTATCATATCCTAGTTATATACATGTGTATATTTATAGTTTTATATATATATATATATATATATATATATATATATATAAATATGCATTACTATATACAGATATATCTGTATATGTATGAATACATGTATATATTTATATATTGCTGTATATATATATATATATATATATATATATATATATATATATATATAACAACATATGGGTCTATGGTGTCTGCATACGTATGTATTTATATGTGGGCATGTATCTGTATTCTGTTTCTGTATGTATGCATTTGTACTATGGAGAGGAAGAGGCTTATCTCTATGTCACTATGGGTAGATACACACACACATACCTCTACATATATACATCTACATCTGGTTATTCCATTCCTTGCCATATAGATTACACTTTGCTGCAGTGTGACTCGTAGTGGGTGTGGCTGTTCGTTGGGTGATGCCTCTGCCCAAAGAACGCATTCACTTACATCCCTAGGGTTGTCCATATAGGCCCACATCAGCCAACTCCTGCACACCTAGACCCATAATTAGCTACCCATAGTTCCCCCACGCACAACTCCTCTACAACACCCATCCTTACTCTGGGTCCTGATCAGTTCAGGACATACCACTACACGCTGCTCACTCTCCACTTCACTGGACCATTTCATACAATTGTCTCGACCTGTGGGTCATCAGGCTTTCCCACCCTTGTATTCCGGGTATGTATACGCCCCAGCCAGAATGTTCAGTCTATCACCATCTTTTAGTCTGGCCAATTTTTGGGGTGTCCCGCAAAGGACGCTCCTGTCTGTGTTCCATGCTTAGAATTTGTGGGTGCACTGTGTACCCCTCCCCCCAGTTGTATCTTGTCTGTGGTCTGGGGAGCAGTGGACTCTTTACATTGTTTGTGTGTATGTTTCCCGTGTCCGGCTGGGGGGGGGGGTGGAAGGTCATGCTATGTGTTTCATGTATCTTGCTTGGGCTCCTCACTTCCATTGGCATAGCCTGTGAACATATGTCATTCTTGTGTGCTGTTTCCTATCATAGCTGTATATCTGTGTATATCTACACACACACACACACACACACACACACATATATATATATATATATATATATATATATATATATATATATGTATATGTATATATATATATATATATATATATATATATATATATATATATATATATATTTGTCATGTATATGTCGGTTTTACTGCAAAATGGCATTCATTCCATATGGAAAATGATATGTGCTATTGTTGGGCTCAAACCGTGAATGCCTGTTTGTTAGGCAGATGCTCTAAACACTACACTATTGACATTTACATTGAGTCTGCATGCTTTTCTCTATTTGACTGAATTTGATGTGTAAGCTACGCTTGGCGGAGGGCAGCAACGTGCAAAAATGCTGCGCTTTGCTTACACCTTCGATATTGCAGCAATTCAAATGTATAATAAGGACATGGAGAATCTAATTGTGAAAGTTCTAGGGACAGGGCTGAACATTCCCCTATGTGCTTGAGTGTTTACTACTTCGATTTTATTTCACTGTTCGTGGACACTCTGGTATGCTTAGCATATATTTCAGTATCCGCAGACAAAGAAATACTGACTTACTATTAGAGGCGGGCTCTACTAGTAGGCATAGTAGGTTTTGCAACTGTTGGGGCATGTTTATGCCTCTATAGAGCACTTGTACACACCCCCTGCACTCGCACATGTTTCCTATGCACGTCGAGGGTGCAGCAGCGCACCCTCATACATATTCATATGGCGCTGCTGCATCATCTGTTGTGAGGACACTCGGAGCAAGGCAAAAACCATCCTTGCACCGAGCTTCTTGAATCCCGGGGTTAGTCTAATCTTTCTAGTTTCTAGCTATTTCTAAAAGAAAACAAATCAAAGATAACTTACATATGAGCAAGAGAGTGCTGTGAGTTGGATAGTCAAGACAAAAATGCTTAATGCCTTCTCATTCTCTCTGTTTAAATTTAAATTGCAGTTCTGATAAACATTACATAATTTCACACTTTCCTGGTGTTCCCAGGCTGACAGATACTACGTAATTGTTATCCTGCACCTGCAGGAAACTACATCAATAAAAGACATTCCATATGTAAACTCTAGTAATTATTCCTTAAGTTAAAACAATAGGCAGGATGTCTTCATCTAGCCTGGCCGGAGCCGAATTGTAAATATCAACGTGAAACATGAAATGCTTGACTTAGCTTTCTTACAGTAGAGTGCACTGTTGTCACATTTATTTCCTGTTCCACATTTCGCAGCATATCATTTCATTTAGGAAACAAGCCTGTATTTCAACATTTCACAGTATTTTCTTTCAATTAAGAAAACAAGTCTGTAGTTCAACATTCATATTTACAAATGACAGAATTATCTCTAAAATTCTATCTGACTTGGCTGGCATCCTTCATAGTGTATCACACTGCTTTATCCACAAGAAGGCACATGGATGTACAAACTACAAAAGCAAATATAAGGTTCATATGTCGTTATTAGACATGAGGTCTACGAAACCATCGGAGGACTAGTCTGATTTTTCCAATTGCCCCCAAAGCATTGCATGGTTAAGTACCTTGCTCAAGATCACAAGGTGGACAACAAACTGAGGGATTCAAACCCTGGATCACAGGAAGCAGTTTGTTTCCAACACATAACCTTAATCGTCAACAATAACTGCAAGACATTTTTAAGGAACATTATTAAGAAATGTAGAAGTATTAGCATGACTGTGGAAATATATACACAAAATTAACAGTGGATGAAGGGGATATAGAGCTTTATAAAATGCAAGGGAAATATTTGAGATTAATATGTCAAGAGTAACAGACTTGTTACAGAGGCAAAAAAAAACTTAGTGAAAGGAAAGAAAGAGGGAGTCAGCCATTTTTTAGAGTACTAGGTAAACTATAATGACTGCAATGAAAACAGGAGTGGTAAGCCTATAAGTAATCAGAAAGGAATTTTAGAAATAGTATAGTAGTATATAAGAAAAATATATAAGGAACGAGTTAAACAATGAAATAAAGGATATGTTAGAAAATGCTGTTAAAATGAAAGATAAGAAAGATGTAGAGCCAGGAATAAATGCAGGATGATAAGTTTTTTACAAAAAAAGATGAAAAAGTAGGATTCTTAAAATAAACTATAACTGAATCAATTAGAAAAGTGAATACTGAATGAGGACAGATAATGGGTGTTACAAAAGGTATGCAAAAGGGGAAAGAAAGAAGAAGACATATTACTTTATGTAACATTGGTTATAAAATAAAGATGGCAGGATTATATCAGAAAAGGTTGGAGGTAGTCATTAAAGAAGCAGTACTCAACAGAGTATATGGAATAAAAAGAAGAAACATTATGGAAATATTAATACTGATAAAAGATAGTGGATTACATTAGAACTGGAAGCATATAAGGCAGAATAGTAGCATATGATATCAAAAAGATGTATAATAACACTAAGCACATACTGGACTAGTATACAATGCCAATGAAACTGAAAGGCTCATTAGAGGTATCTGTTAGTTGTCTTTTGTAAAAGTATTAGTTAATGGATGGCTAGGGAGTAAAATCAAAGTTGGGAAAGCTGTGAAAAAAGGCTGCTTTTCATTTTCCTTCAGTGTATAATAACACGCTGCTTATAGTTGTATCTTTGACTCTGTACCTTAGAAACGAACATCTTAATTGATCTTTATTTACCACATTTCTCTTTTAAGTTACTTCAAGCTATAGCTTGGGCTCTTCTTTTCCAAAATAGAAGGCATTGCACATCTACCACTTACCCCCTGAGTACAACATTCTACTTTCCATTTTCAACTTCCAAAATGCATACAAAGTAGCAAATACAAGTTAACTCTGATGTATGTCTTGTTTGTTATTTTATACTGCGCTAGCATTCCCTGTTAAATTACTTATCAGCAAAGCTTGCATCTTCTTATCAGTGAATTGTTTGCAAAACCAACTGCATTGGTTTAGGCTAAGGAACTGTCCATGACTGCTCCCCCCAACTTTAATAGGGATGAGTCTACGGGTCTATATTAAAAGCCCAAAAGGGCTAAAGATTGAGTCTATGTACATCGACACATAAAGGTCAATGTACATAGACAGCGAAACACTAAAACAGCGAAATTTGAAATGCTGAACATGTTTCCTGGTCAGCAGCGCAATGGTGGGGATAAGGAAATATATCCTTTTCTCCACTGTAGTGCAGTCTCAGAGTTGGTATATTTAGGTAGGGGGGTGCAGGGGGGCTTGCCCCCCCCCCTGCAAACGTGTGTTAAATTAATAATTTGGTGTTATTTTTTACTTACCTGTGTGGCGCATTCTGATGACGGAACTCGTTCAGCATTACGGATTTTGCTGTTTTACTGTTTCGCTGCTTATGTACATAGGTTCATAGGTAGGTTCTAGGCTATCAGCCCTGGGGCCTAAACAAGTCCAGCCAAAAAGGTACCCTGGCTTTTGCCACCCAAGAAAATAATTTTCCTGTGCCACTGTCGAGGAGAGCCACAGAGGTGATCCCCGGGGTGAATTTCCTATTTCCCATCCAATCATCAAGATTTTTCTTGAAGGGTGCTAATGAGGAGCTTTGTTTGATATAGATAGGTAGTTTATTCCAGAGTATGCGAAGTCTCTGGGACAGGAATCTATCCCTCTGGCATGTTCTGTTTATTGTGGTGACAAGGTTTAGGTCCCTAGAGTGTGTAGCTTGGAAGGATTGGGATTTCTTTAAGTGGAGCTTGTACAGCAGCTCTAGCTTTGACATAGCTTTGTATGTTAGGCAGAGATCATCTCTGAGTAGGCGATATGCGGCAGAGTAAAGCTGGAGATTTTTGAGACGGTCTGCGTAGGGCATCTGTTTGAGGCTGGTAATCCTCTTTGTGAGGTATTTCTGCAGCCTTTCCAGTTGTTGTAGATGTCGTGTGAGGTACATACCAAAAGGAGCATTGTACTCTATAATGGGTGTAATGAGTGATGAGTAGAGGGGAACAATGACCTCTTTTTTTCTGGATGAGAAACCTTTTGTGGTGAGGTGTGCCACATAGAAGGATTTCCTGACTATTGTGGTGATGAGATTATCAAAGGAGAGACTACTGTCCACCTGTGTCCCAAGGTCTCTTATCACACTTTCTGTGTTAAGTATACTACCGCCTAAGTTGTAGTTCATGGGTACAGAGTTTTTACCAAAGGGGATGGCAATGCACTTTTTGGGATTGAACTTGAGACTATGGCTTTGACACCAGGCATCTGTCTCAGTGAGGCCCTTTTGTAGGATGTCCACATCGTTAGGAGTTTCAATTATGGCTCCTAGTTTGCAGTCATCTGTGAAATTTGTTAGCCAAATACCTTCTGTGTTAGTCTGTTCTTCAGAGAAGTAGATACCAAACAGGAGAGGACCCAGGACTGAACCCTGTGGTACTCCACTTGTCACTGGTCTGAAGTCGGATTTGGAGTCTGCTACTTTCACAGTGTGGGTCCTGTCATTGAGCCAGTTGGCAACCCATCTTGTGACATAGGGATTTATACCTAGTTTAGTGAGTTTATCTATAATTCCAGAGTGGGGGATGGTGTCAAAAGCCTTGGCAAGATCTAGATAGGCTGTGTGAACCACCTTACCCTTGTCTACAGCTTTGGTGACTGCTTCAAAGAAGTCTATCAGGTTTAGGAGACATTATCTGCCTTTTACAAACCCGAACTGGGTGGGGTCCAGAGTTTGGAGATTACCAATGTCTTTGTTTATAAGTTCCATGATGATACATTCCATGGCCTTGCAGACCAGGCTCATCAGGCTAATGGAGTGGTAGTTCCTGGGGTCCACGGTGGCTCCTCCATTGTGGAGTGGAATAACCATCGCTGTGCACCATTCAGCAAGCACAAAGCCGAAGGTGAGACTATGATTGAACATGGTACTTAGGTGGGGTGCCAGTTCGTTCTGTAGTTCATGTAGAACGCAGCCTGGGATGTTGTCTGGTCCCATGGATGCTGTGTTCTTGGCTTTGGAGAGTGTGGTTTTTACCTGTGCATCCATGATTATAGGAACTTTGCATTCTTCCAGTATAGAGATGGGCTCTTTAGGGGGTGAGAGAGGGGGTAAAGTTAGCACCGAACCTATCTGCCAGGATGTTGGCAATATCAGTTGGGTCTGTATATTTAGTGGCATCGACCTTTATGTGTCAATGTACATAGGCTTGTTCTTTAGTCCTTTCGGGATTTTAATATAGACCCTGAGTTTACATGTCCTCAGCCAATAACTAAGCATTTTTAGTCCATAATTAGCTATGTAAATGATTTTAAATGGATGTCTTTTACCATTACTGATGCTACTGTGATTGTTTACCTCTGCCAACTTTGCTCCACTCCCCACCCTCAATTCTAGAGCCATGCCCCGGGCTCTTACCTTTATTCCTTCTTAACTCCTCCTAAAATGTAATACATATTACCCAATCCTTAAAGACATATACATTAAAACCCGCTTCCAATTTCCTTCCTCTGTTAATTCTTGCTGCAGCCACACACATAAAACTTTCTTTACAGTTACTCTCAACCCCCTTTTTCCATACACACTCCTGCTTATCAGCACCTTTATCCATCCATTCACACACACACACACACACACACACACACACACACACACACACACACACACACACACACACACACACACACACGTCCCGTTCAATTCTCAGCTAGAACGTCTTCTGTGTAGAGACATGCGTGAATGGGCGTACCTTCGTTGAAGGATGTGCATCAGGGCTGGCAACTCGACATGTAAAAATCTACTGCCAATCATTAGCAGACCGGAGTTCCGCTGTGGCTACCCCTAATCGGGAAAAGCCGAAAGACACAACAACCACAAAGGTAATAACAACTTATAGTTACTACTTTGGTCTACTGTCCTTCTCAACTGTACACATTTTTGGTCTCCTCCCTTATGTACACACTACTCACTACTTTACTTTCCGCTGCCTACAAACTCATACCATTCAGCTTTCTGCACACAACCAAACCACTCTCCTCTACCTTAACTATCTATATATCACCCTGCAAAACGTCTCCCCGCCCTTTTCCACACCTCTTTCTTTCCATTTCTCATAACACTTCTCCCATTAATATACCACACAACCATCATCTTACCAAACCTCCACCTTCTTCTACACCATCTCAGCTCACAATGACAGTAAGTCAATTGCTCCTGTTTCGTACACTTCACTAACTACCATAACTACCATAGTATTCCCACATTGAATCCCAACTCCATCACAAACGCACATACATCATAAAACCCTCTTTCTCTTCATTTCTAGCTTTCCTTCTCTGTGCCAATATACATGCGCAGATCCGTTCTCTTACAGCTATATTAAAGATAAGAATTGCAATTTATCCATAGTATGAAAAGTCAGGTACAAATACAAATGGCTCCATACCTCTTCTCATCCCACCTCCACCCTGAAACTTAGGGAAGGTATTAATTCTAACCCTAGACCCACGCATCAACTACCTGCCATGTCCAGACCATTACTTTCCAATGTTCCCAACACAATTCTCCCATCAGGTAATGAAACCAACCTCATACATTTCAGCATTAACCTCAGAAGCTTCTGCAACAATATTCATGATATCCATGCATGCCTAGATTTTTACTCCTTGATATTCTAATCACCACTGAAACCTGGCTAAAAAAAATGAAATTATTTCCCCATGTTTTAACATATGCAGAATAGACAGAAATTTTAAAAGAGCATGTGATATTGCTATTATTTATAAAATATTTATAAAAACAGCTTAGAAATAATTCCAGCCCATCTAAATATACCAACATTTAGTAATTCTGATCTTCTGATCGCATACCTCAAAATCAACCAAAATAAATCTATACATATCTCAGCAGTATACATCCAACCAGGCAACAGCATTCCCACAGCTGAAAATGTCCTAGACTGGATATCTGACAACATCCCTCACGAAAACTTCATCTTAGGTGATCTAAGTGTAGACTGGCAATCCATAAACAGCAGCAACTCCAAGGACTCTATTAACTTTGGCTTTACCCAACTAACAAGCTCCACCACTTGAATCAAGAAAAGCATTAACAGACAGAATACTGGACTGGATATTAACAAACAAAGCCCATAGCTCATTCTCTCCAGTACAGCTCTTATGAGTGTGTACTTAACTCCCAGTGGATGTGTCTTGAGCCTTTAGAAAATGACATTATCATCTTACAGTTCAAACAAATAATCATAGCTCTGGAACCATGAATGTTACTAGAAAACTGAAATGGCAAACTATTCAGGATGCATTAATCTTTACATTAGTGGATTAATTCAGTCCAATGCCTTAAACTGGATATTATAAGCCAATATAAAGACAGTGAATATCTCAGTAACAATACAAGCAAGACTCATACTGCCTTTAGGATGTGCTTCATACAGCTGTGCATTTTCATATGAAGCTGTACAGTTCTGTCTGTGTTACCTGAATGTTGATATACTCAGACATTTGAAAATTATTACACTACAAATAAACAGTATACAAATAATAATACCAAAAAATCCACACTGTAATGTTACAAAACATGGTTGCCCCTTTCAAACTCAATAACCAATTCCACAAATTATTTAAACTTTTATTCACATATACTGATTAAGCGCTTTTGTCCACAAAATTGGACCTCTTCAGAATCAATCATTGCACATTCCCCCTTTCTTATATATAATCACGTAGATGACATCCTCTATCTTGTTACAGCATTATGCATTTTAACCCTTTCACAGTCACAGTTAAGAAACTTTTATAACTCTTAAAACTGTCTTAAAAAACATAATTCAATACATCCACATTTCCCATATCCCCATCAATATACATATAACTATTACACAGTAACACTAACACATAATTACATAAAAACATTCCTATAATGTATTACAATACTTTATAATGATGATCATAATATATGTTCAGCAACTGATAATAATGCTTATATTACATATCAAAAAATTAACAATTACTAGCCTTTATTGCTCAAAAGCAATGAATGATAATAGCTTCATTTATACCTGGATACTGACTAGCATTCAATTTTATTTGCCACTTCACTTCTTTTGCTTCCAACAAAGTTTTTAGATCACCTCCCCTAGGGTTTTCAGTAACTTTTTTCTAAAATGGAAAATTTGAAATTTCTACAGTGGGAGCATTTCATGATGTGTTTGTATAAAGGGGTCTATGTTAAATAAACGAACGCTTGAAATGTCGAACGTCATATGGTCAACACCATATGATCTACATTTCAAGAGTTCGAAGGTTGACTTTAATGGCGCCATACGGTGCAGCATGGGAGAATTTCTCTTTTCTGCACTGTAGTGCAGTCTCGGAGTTGATATATTTAAGTAGGGGTGTGTGGGGTGTGCAGCCCCCCCATGTGGGAGGTGCAGGGGTGCATGCCCCCTGCTTGTACCATTAAGGTATGTTTTTCTTTTTCTTTTTTTTATTATATATTCGAACTTTCAAATTTCGACCATATGTTATCGAACATATGGTATTCGAAATTTTGAAAGTTGGAATATATAACGTAGAGCCGTATAAAGTACTATTCTTGTTACCTCTCTTCATATTATACTGATGTTCATATATTCTCTTTCTTAGCTTGTGTTCTGTTTTGCCCACATAAAATGTGGCACAACCAGAGCACACAGCTAAATAAACCACATGCTTGTCCCAAAATGTCTTTTTAAAAACACTACCTTACTCTTTGCATAATACTCCAAGATCTTATATTTTTCTTTAGCTGCAATAGACAGAGGTCAAATATCAATACAGTTGTATTTGCCATCATGTATTTAGTATGGTTTTGGAATTTTCAATGCAAATATGAACAAGCAATATTTGACATGTATAGATGTCATTAGGAGGGAACTGCAGAAATGCCCGGAGCTACACTTGGCTGTAATGAGATAATATAAAATCTTCTGTTTGCTTACCAGATACAAAGAGTGACCACCACATCATCATCATCATCATCATCTTCTTTCGGCTGTTCCCATTAGGGGTCGCCACAGCAGATCATCTATTTCCATTTCTTCCTGTCCTCTGCATCTTGCTCTGTCACACCAATCACCTGCATGTCCTCTCTCACCACATCCATAAACCTTATCTTAGGCCTTCCATTTTTCCTGTTATCTGGTAGCTGCATCCTTAGCATCTTTTTCCCAATATACTCAGCATCCCTCCTCAGCACATGTCCCAACCAACATAATCTTACCTCTCTGGCTTTGTCTCCAAACCTTACAACCTAGGCTGGCACTGTAATATACTTATTCATAATCCTGTCCACCCTCGTCACACCCAGTGCAAATCTTAAGATTTTTAACTCTGTCACATCCAGCTCTAACTCCTGTCTTTTTGTCAGTGTCACTGTTTCCAACCCATATAACATAGCTGGTCTGACTACCCACTTGTAGACCTTCCCTTTCACTCTTACTGCTACTTGTCTGTCACAAATCACTCCTGACACTCTTCTCCACCCACTCCATCCTGCCTCTACTCTCTTCTTCACCTGTCTTCCACACTCACCACTACTCTGAACTATTGATCCCATCCACCTTCACCACCTCTACTTCTTGCATCCTCACCATTCCTCTATCCTCCCTCTCATTCATACACATATATTCTGTCTTAGTCCTGCTGACCTTCATTCCTCTTTTCTCTAGAGCATATCTCCATCTCTCCAGGGTCTCCTCCACCTGTTCCCTACTCTCACTACAGATCACAATGTCATCTGCAAATATCATAGTCCACCGGGACTCCTGTCTAATCTCGTCTGTCAACCTGTCCATCACCATTGTAAATAAGAAAGGGCTCAGAGCTGATCCTTGATGTAATCCCACCTCCACCTTAAACGCATTTGTCACTCCCACCACAGACCTCACCACAGTCACACTACCCTCATACATATACTGTACTACTATTACATACTTCTCTGACACTCCTGACTTCTTCATACAATACCATAACTCCTCTCTAGGCACCCTGTCATATGCTTTCTCTAAGTCTACAAAAACACAATGCAGCTCCTTCTGACCTTCTCTGTACTTCTCCATCAACACTCTCAGAGCAAACATTGCATCTGTAGTGCTCTTTCCCGGCATGAAACCATACTGCTGATCACTAATTATCACGTCCCTTCTTAACCTAGCTTCCACTACACTTTCCCATAACTTCATGCTGTGACTGATCAGTTTAATCCCTCTGTAGATACTACAGCTCTGCGCATCACCCTTATTCTTAAAAATCGGTACCAAAACACTTTTTCTCCATTCCTCAGGCATCCTCTCACTTTCCAAAATTTCATTAAACCATCTGGTTAAAAACTTCACTGCCATTTCACCTAAACATCTCCATGCTTCCACAGGTATGTCATCTGGACCAACAGTCTTTCCATTTGTCATCCTCTTCATAGCTATCCTTACTTCCTCCTTGCTAATCCATTGCACTTCATGATTCAGTATCACCACATCATCTAACCTTCTCTCCCTCTCATTGTCTTCCTTCATCAACCCCTCAAAGTACTCTTTCCATCTGCTCAACACACTCTCCTCACTTGTAAGTATGTTTCCCTCATTATCCTTTATCACCTTTACCTGTTGCACATCTTTCCTAGCTTGGTCCCTCTGTCTAGCCAATTGGTACAGGTCCTTTTCTCCCTCCTTAGTGTCCAGCCTTTCATACAACTCTTCATATGCCTTATTGTTAGCCTTCGCCACCTCTCTCTTTGCCATGCACCTCATCTCTTTTATACTCCTGTCTATTTTCTTCATCTCTCTGACAATCCCACTTCTTCTTTGCCAACCTCTTTCTCTGTATACTCTCCTGTACTTCCTCATTCCACTACCATGTCTCCTTGTCATCCTTCCTCTGTCCAGATGTCATACCAAGCATGTTTCTAGCTGTCTCCCTTACTAGCTCTGCTGTAGTTACCCAGCTATTGGTAACTCTTCACTACCACCAAGTGCCTGTCTTAACTCTTTCCTGAACTCCACATCACAATTACCCTTTTTCAATTTCCACCATTTTATCCTTGGTGCTGCCCTCACACTCCTCCTCCTTTTCTTGATCACCAACATCATCTTACAAACCACCATCCTAACTACACTTTCCCTGGCCACCACTTTACAGTCTCCAATCTCCTTCAAACTAGCCCTTCTACATAAGATATAATCCATCTGTGTGCATCTTCCTCCACTCTTGTATGTCACCCTATGCTCCTCCCTCTTGTTAAAATACATATTCACCACAGCCATGTCCATCCTTTTTGCAAAATCCACTACCATCTGACCTTGTGCATTCCTTTGTTTAACACCATGCCTACCCATCACTTCCTCATCCCCTCTGTTCCCTTCACCAACATGCTCATTGAAATCTGCTCCAATCACCACTCTCTCACCCTTGGGTACAGTCATCACCACTTCATCCAACTCACTCCAAATGTTTTCTTTCTCGTCCATCGCACACCCAACTTGTGGAGCATATGCACTAACCACATTCATTATTACACCATCAATTTCCAGCTTAATAAACATCATTCTATCTGACATACTTTTCACCTCCAAAACACTCTTAGCATATTGTTTCTTCAGGATAACTCCTACGCCATTTCTCCTCGCATCCACACCATGATAAATCAATTTGAACCCACCTCCGATACACCTAGCCTTACTCCCCTTCCATCTGGTCTCTTGCACACACAATATACCAACCTTCCTTCTGTCCATCATATCAGCTAGCTCTCTCCCTATACCAGCCATACTGCCAACATTCAAAGTTCCGCCGCTCACTACCACAGTCCTAGCTTTTCTCCTCTCTTCCTACCTTCGGCCATGCCTTCCACCACCTTTCCTCTTTCAGCCAACAGTAGCCCAATTTCTGCCAGCACCCTGTTGGCTAACAGTACTGGTGGCAGTCGTTGTTAACCTGGGCCTCGACCAATCTGGTATGTAAATATTTACTGTTGTCCACATGAATGATTTGGCCAAGTTTTACACCGGATGCCCTTCCTGATGCAACCCTCCCCATGTATCCTGGCTTGGGACCGGCACAAAGAAATGCACTGGCTTGTGCATCCCCAGTGGCTGGGTTCACAAAAAGTGACCACCACAGAACCTATATAACCAGACAACAACATGGTTCACCCAAACAAATAATCTATAAACAAGTACACAATTTAACCAAAATTTGACAAAGATACACTTATCACAGCCCTGTACTACTTAAAGTAGAATGCATTAAAAGCAATGCCCTAGATGAAACACTTACTCAGTTCAGTTACACCTTCTTAAAAATTAAAAAAAATGATTTAGGATCAGCTAGGATAAGAAAGGTAAAAGCACACCACCATGACTGACAAAAGAGGCATTGCCACCTCACAGAAAGAGGTTCTCCAGTTCAATTCTTGGGTGGGGTGTCTTCTGTGTGGAGTCTGCATGTCCTCCCTGTGGTCATGTGGGTTTCTTCTGGGTGCTCCAGTTTCCTCCCACATTCCAAAGACATGCAGTAGGTGGACTGGATACTCTAAATTGCCCATGTATGTGTGAATGAGTGGTACTGATGAATTACCACAGTAGGGCTAGCCAACCATCGGTGTAAACCTTGGCTTGAGATGAATTTCACTGTTATAGTGACACCCTGACCCCACGTGCAAAAATGAGAAAAAGCGGTAGAGGATGGATGGATGGTATAAGAATGAAATGCAACATGCCTACCAAACTTTTAGATATCTCAGAAACCGTACCAAGATCCTTGTTAAATTTGACAAGAAATCATACTACAGTAATCTCCAAAAAAGCACCAAAACAACCACAAGCTTTTTGGTCCTCTCTAAATAAACTATTACACTCTGGCCATACCACTGCATCTTGTCCTACTTCAAACAACAAAGAGTCCATTGCTATTCAGTTCAACACTCATTTTGTCCCATCAGTTCTATCACTTATCAATGACCACCTCACTTCACCCCTATAGCTGCTATCTGTTCTCGAAAGCAATACACTGTCTTTTGGTTTCAGACCATCCCAACATTAACCATACAAAATTACTAGCCAAATTAAAAGCAACAACCTCAACTGCTGATAACCTTCCCACTGAATTCCTCAAAACAGGTTCAAGAGCACTAGCCTTCCCTGTTTCCATTCTAATCAACTGATCATTAACTGAAAACTATAACCCATCCAACTGGTACAAATCCATTATTCTATCCCTCCACAAAGGAGGTATTTCAGCAGAGTTAACAAACTATAGACCTATTGCTATCCTATCACCCCTGTCTAATATCCTACAGAAATGTATTCACTCTCAGCTTATTAAACATATAACCAAACACAACCTCTTATCCAACACCCAGCATGGTTTCAGGCCCAACCACATTACTACTACTGCCCTCCTTACCTTCACAAACATAGTAAACAAATATAGAAATTAGGGCACCTTGTTTCTTCACTTTTCCTTGACCTTTTCAAAGCTTTTAACACAGTGTATAACTAAAAGTTCCTCTCTAAACTTGCAACATTAGGTGTCACTTACCCCTCCCTCTCCTGGTTTCATTATGCAGTCATCAGCAGGTAACTAAATGGCAACTAAACCTGACAAAACCAATCTCTGTTAGTGTTGTCCAAGGTTGAATACTCAGCCCCCCAGCTACTTTATTTTCATAAACAGATGTCATACCACTACAGCACTTGCCAATCTTGTACAATATGCCAGTGATTCAACCCTTATCTGGTTTACTCTATTGATAACAAAATTACAAGACATCACTCCAAAATCCTTCCCTGACATTAAAAATATGGCTAAAAAATTCTAACTTGCTGCATACATATCTACTGACCTCACAAGGCCCAAACGTAGTGAAAGTTTTGAAACATGAGGAAATTTAGCAGAAGCGTATTGACATCAAGCAGGAATGGAAATCAAACCAGAAGTACATAAAAATCAGGCAGCAACTGAGTGTGCCAAAAAAAAATATAAGGTGAAGGATCAGATGAGAAAGCAGAAAATGTGGAAAATGCATAAATATAGTTGCAAGTATAGAAAACTCTTGGAACAATCTTATATTGATCAGGATCGAAAGTAGACTTGGTTAAGGAGAGGTGAATTAAACCAAAAGACGAAAGGTTAATATTGGTGGCCCAAGATAGTAGGCTATGTACACAGTAGTCTACACAGGCAATTGAACATATGGGAGAGACAGACAAATATAGGATTTGTAAAACAGAATTAGATACAGTAACACATCTTGTTGCTGGCTGTGATATACTAATGGCAGATGGACTGCATACTGAAAGGCATAACAATGTGGCAAGACTGTTGGATTAGGGATTGTGCAAACATTATAAAATTGAAGTAGCTGAAAAACACAGGTAATATGAGTCACAAAGCATTATAGAAAATGATGAAGTTGAAAAAATAGATGTGAGAAAACCAGATATAGTGGTCCATGAAAAGAAGGCAAAAGTAGCACTGATCATTGAAATTTCACACCCAGTGACTACAGTGTCTTATGCACAGAGAGACATAAAGTCATAAAATACCAGGATTTGCAGGCAGAAATGAGGGCAGTGTTGAAACAGGATACCCAGACAGTTTCATTAGTAGTAGGAGCAACAGGTTTTATATAAAAGAATTTAAAATCATACTTAGATATGTTATCGATACATGTAACTCCATAGAAATTGCAGAAGGAGTCATTACTGGGCACATTATGGGTGTGTCAAAAGGCACTTCTGGCTAACATCAAAGATTGAAACAATACTAATTTCATGAACTTTAATCATACTTTGACTTAGGAATGGGATCCATTCCTGTCATAGTATTAGAAATCCAAAAGGCTTGGAGAAATTACGAGAGAGACCTCAGTGTAAAATGGATACACTCTAATATGATATTTCACGTTATGACAGTTAAACTCTATAAATCATTACATGCAACACATCTGTATAAAATGACAGATATCAGTCCTTCTTTGTGATTTCATTATGGAACTTTCCAGCTTTAACCTTTGTGTGTTTACAACTGGGAGAGACAGACAAATGTAGGTAACTGGATTGGCTAGGCTTAAAATGGCCCACAAAGGCAGTTAGCCGAGTACTAAGCTGTGAATCTATGAACCTATGAATTTGCATGTAATACTGTCATTGTACACCTACAGATTTCAACTCTATGTGCTATATTCTACACAACAAGTGTAATTGCTCCAGACTATGACAGTTCAGCTTTGGTGTTCTGCAGCTATTTATATGTATATGTATATGTATAGGTATATGCATTATATATAGAGAGAAATAGACAGATAGCTACCGATATGTAGCTGTGTGTGTGTGTGTGTGTGTGTGTGTGTGTGTGTGTGTGTGTGTGTGTGTGTGTGTGTGTGTGTGTGTGTGTGCATGTGCGTATGTGCATACATATCTATTAGACTTGCTGTCATAGAAATAGACTTTGGAGGCAGATTTATAACTGTTAAACATGGGTTTGTGACATTAAAATAATACTTCTTCACAGTTTGGTGAATGATATAAAAATAAAATCAACCATAAAATGATCTCACAATTGCATGCTCATAGCTATCCAGCTGTTTTTGGGTACTATGTAAAATATAACAAAAATATAATGACAGCAATGAAATGTGGGAGTAGTAAGCACGTAAGTAATCAGAAAGGAATTTCAGAACTGATATAGTAGTATATAAGAAAAAAAAAAGACAAGGAGTTATATTTCTTAAAAAAATCTATACATGAATCCATAAAAAAGTCAATACTGACCTAGTACTTTATATACCATTGATTATTAAATAATTAGGACAGTATATTAGAAAAAGTTGGAGGCAGTTATTAAAAAAATAGTACTCAATGAAGTATATGGAATAAAAGGGAAAAAAAACATTATGGAAATGATAATAGTGATAAAAGAAATAGCAGATTAGAACTAGAAGCATATAAGGAAGAATAGTAGCATGTGATATCAAAAAGGCATACGATAACATTAAGCATTACCAGTTATGGGATGCACCAGAATAGTACACAATGACAATGAAATTTATAGGGGTCATTACAGATAAATACCAGTGGTCTTTAATAAAAGTATTGGTTAATGGATGGACAAAGAGTAAAATCAAAGTTGGGAAAGGGCTGCCCAATGACAGCAGTATTATTCAGTTGAGTTTGTAATGCTGCAATAGGGAAAGCAATGTGAGTGGGAAGGAAAGCAGGAATGGTATAGTAGGGTAGCTGAGCTACCATCAACTTAAGCTGATGGGACCTCGGTTTAATGTCTCATAAAATGGACAGGATAGAATGCTAAATTTCAGAGTATGGAAGTTAATACCAATGAATCAATGCTTGCAACACATCTATATAAAAGGTCAGATATCAGTCTTTGTTTGATATTCCAATATGAAACTTTCTGACTATAGCCTTTAGGTGATTAACTACAAACTGCATTTAATACTGTTATTGTATACTTACAAATTTCAATATAGTACAACTCGGCATGCTATATTCTACTATTCTACACAACAACTTCATTTGTTTCAGACAGTGACACAAGATTTGCTGTGCTGCATCTATGTATAGGTATAGGTATATGTATATGCATTTTGCACACACACGTATAAATATATATATATATATATATATATATATATATATATATATATATATATATATAAAGAGAGACAGAGATGTTGGTCTGTGTGTATATATGTATGTGTTTTTATGCAAATATATATATATATATATATATATATATATATATATATATATATATATATATATATATATATATATATATATATATATATATATATATATATCTATATATATATATATATATGGGTCTTCCTGATAAGACCAACAAGCGAAAATACAGACAATGAGATCATCAAAACTGGAAGACCGACAATGGAAATAATTGACAGTTTGAAATCCCGATGCTGAAAACACCAACATGCAAAATGAGCACGACTGTGTAAGTATGCGATAGTGACGGACTTTAGGGTTAGGGTGCAGGTAAGGTAAGTGTACATTAGTGACGAACTTTAGGGTTAGGGTGCGGGTAAGGTAAGTGTGCAATAGTGATGGACCTTAGGGTTAGGGTTTGGGTTAAGGTTAGTACATAGATAGTTTTGTATGTAAGGTTTAGTGTAGGTTTGTAAGGTTTTTGGTGTGCTTGTGTTGTGTGTGTGTTTTTCAGAACAGCCAATTTGTTTTGTTTTGTTGACTGTCGGGATTGTGCTTTGTCGGGCATGTGAACTTTCATGTTTTTGAACTTTCGGTTTTGTGGTGTCGGTGTTTTCGCTTAACGGTCTTATCAGGTAGATCCATATATGTACATATGAGTGTGCTGGTTTTGTGTGTGTGTGTGTGCGTGTGTGTGTGTGTGTGTGTGTGTGTGTGTGTGTGTGTGTGTGTGTGTGTGTGTGTGTGTGTGTGTGTGTGTGTGTGAATACATATTTATTAGACTTGTAGTCAAAATAGAATTTGAAGGTAGCATTACAACTATTAAACACAGGTCTTGTTACAGAGGCAATAAAAATAATACTGCTTCACAGTTTGGTGAATAATAATAAAAAATAAAAAAAAAATCAACCATGCAAATGTTTTCTCAGGTACAGGTTCATAGCTATCTGGTCAGTCAAAATCAACTTTCAGAGTGCAGTTCAATATGTCAGTACACTTTCCAGTTGGTTTCCTAAGCAATGCAGTACTTACAAGTATCGGCCTTTCAAATGACTTTCTTCTACAGACAATGTGTTTCATCCATGCCTATTTTCTCCTTACCTGGGTTGGCAGTTAGCTAGAACTTTGGAAGATGACTTTCTCAGTCTCAACAGAATATCACAACGACATTCCAGTAGGCTATTGTATACGTCTTATGAGATTTAAGTATTTAATCCATCAGCCTATAACAGAAAAGCCTCTCTGTTGTGTAGGATGCCATATTTGTATTAGTATTTGGGACAGTTGGATTTTTAAATAGCCTTTGATTAGATCTAAAGGAAAACAACCCGTTTTGCCCAATTCTTCAATTAGCTGATTCACTTTAGGTAAAGGATAGCAGCCAAACTTGAAAAAGCTGTTCAACCTTATGAAATACCTGCAATTTTTGTCAACTTACCAGGCAAGGGCAACACTTTAATGGGGTTATTACACTCACGTTGAGATTGTTTTATGAAGTCATGTTTGAGCATTTTCTGTACCTCTTCACTAAGTGCTTTTCAATGTGATTCTGGTATTATGAATGGCTCAAATTCACTTCCTCACAAGACATGTTTGTGGTGTGGTGAATTAAATTGGTTGTGAAAGCAGACACAAAATACATTTCCATTTCTTATTACAAATCCTTTAACATCTTCTGCTGGAAGTTTGATAAACCTCACCTATTTTTACTTCAAGGCATGCTATGGTAGCCTTAATACCCACTGCAGACATGATCACTACAGCAATTTCAGTTTCTTTCTAAGGCTTCAGAACATTTGTTCTGTTTTTTTCTTTGTCTGTATTGTCTCAAACTATAGTTTAGCTCACTTATGCTTTCTATATTTTGAAAGAGTCAGTACACTTTGTACGGAACTTATGGATGGCAATATATTCTAAATAAGTATTTTATTCTCTTTTGGATGAACAGTTTTATTATAGGTTCTCTGTTATGTCTCTTGAGCTCTTTTAGTATTTTCTTTTACTAATAGACATTATGATTTCCATCCAAACCAGTACAACTGCAAAAATACTGTAACATAATGCAAAGGGGATGTTTTCCCTCTTGCATGTTTACTTTGCTAAAGTCAGCACCCCATGAGAATGATAGTCATCTAGCAGTTCAAACTGGGAGAACCCAGCTGAGTTTATGGTACTTCTCTTGCAGCAAAGAGAAGATATGCCAGCATTTGCTCCTGTGCTCTCCTATGACCTTTTGAAGCATGTACTTTAAATGCTTATCAAAGTGTTCAACTAATCCACAGGCTTGATGTAATCAGCTATTTCACTTACAAAAACTAACAATGCTGATACATTACCCTTCATATGAATTGGGTGCCTCAATCAGGAAGAATTTCCTGTGTGATTTCTACTGCAGATAAAAGCATAACTAATTTGACATGGCCTTTGCATTTACTCATTGCAGGGGTATTGCCTCAGGCAATGTTGTTGCTAGGTCAATAATTAATAGACTATACTGATTACTGATTACTTGTTTTTAAGAGTAGGTCCACATTTGTCATTGCTATGTGTTCAAAAGGAACATCAGTCATAGGTGAGGGCAGCAAAAGATAATAAAGTACTGGATTAGATGCTGCCCCTTGACATGCTGGGCAGGCTGTGCAAAAGTTATCTATTACACCAAGCTTGTAAAATCCAGCTAAATTTCTAGCCTTTGTATGGCCCATCCCTAAGCCACTATCTGGAATATAGTTATGTGCCAATGTCCTTACAAGTGCTCTAAAAGGTCTTGGAATTAATAAACTAACCCAGTGTCCATTCTTTGTCATGTATTACCCTGTAGAGCAGCTTACCTTAGATGAAAGTAAGGGGCACGTGTTGGATTGTTGTTCTTCCTTGGTTCTCCACCTGCTTCCACTATGTTTCTTCTAGCTCATTTCATACAGAGTGTATTATCCCCACACTGAGCCTTGTTAAAGATTATATGCACTACATCAAAGTTTGCCAAGTCAAAATTGTTTTCATCATCATTCTGTTTTAAATTGGATGTTATGGCCCCTTCTCAAGCAAATATAGGCACAGGCTTCTCCCCTTCGTCAAATTTATCGCCTATAAAATGCAGCTTGTGGCAATCATTTCTTTCTGCAGCAATATTAACAGTATCTTTTTCTCTCATTCAATATTTTTTTATGTTTTCCTTACCTACAAAGTTCAGTTTCTGACTTATTCTCTGCTTTCGTTTAGCGGCTAAAAGCATACAACTCTGTTCATGTTCTTTGTGATCTAACTAACACAATCATACTTCCTATGTCGAATTGTCATCATCATCATCAACCTCCCCCACTTCTCTCATTTTTTTTCTACATGAGGTTGTCATAACACCTCTCACAGTTCAATGTATTTATCCTACCTTCCTTCAAAGCCATGAATGACTGTTGTAGATCTTCTCTCACACAATCCGTTCATCTTTTGGATGGATATACATATTTTCTCTTGTCTTCTACTTCTCTATACCAAACCTTCTTCACCAAATAATTTTCTGTTTTCATGCACTTGTGCCCAAACCACCATAATCTGTTCACATTGCCTTTCTCTGCAGCTAGAGCTAGTTTGGTGGCTAATTTGATATTAGCATTTCTTCATCTGTCCCATAGTGTGCATCTTACCACCTATCTTAGGCACTTCAATTCAACTTCTTTCCTCAACTGCTCTGTTTTCACTGCTAGTGTATCTGTACCACACAAAAGTGCTGGTCACACCACTGTTTTGTACACATACTTTTTGGCATTCTCTCATCATGCACTGCACATGACACCCTGTGCCATTTGCAATAGCCCCTCTGATTCTACCTTTTACCTTCTCATTCAGATCTCCTTCTCCTCAACCTCCTCTTCTACACAGTAGAAACTGTTATCACTGTTCCACTATTTATCTTTCTACCTCAGTTATAAGCTTCTTCTGATTTCACCCCTTTGCTACCATAATAATGTCTTCAGTTTTGCATTCCATTCCACAGCATTTGCTAAAATTCCTGTTCAGAGTCTTCCTGCAATGTCACATCATCTGCATTCTACAGCTTTGATGTTATTCTTTTCCAACCTGTTTGTTAATGTAGTGCATCACCAGTATGAACAGCAGTGGACTCAAAGCTGAACCCTGATGCACACTCACTCCCACTGGAAACCACACTGTGAGACTGAACATTGCTCATATTTGTAATAGTGGCTCCTTGTAAACAGTATGCACTAATTCTACCAATGTTTTGTGGACTTTGACCCATTGCAAGTCTGCCCAAATCAGCTTTCTTGGGATCTCATCAGATGCTTGCTCCAAATCTAGGAGTACCCATTTTGTCTCTTTCTTCATCTCCAACTTATTCTCCATTATTTGTCATACTGCGGACATCTGTTGGGTTGTGCTGCATCATGATCTAAATCCAAACTTCTCATCTCCCATCTTACTTTCCACTAATCTGCATATGTGTTTATCAGTCAGCCTCTACAGAATTTTCATGCAGTGTGGCAGGTGCTTGATATCTCTGTACTGCCCACAGTTGTGATTCTCAGCTTTTTTCTTGTGCACTGCTTGTTCTCCAGTTATCTGGGATATGCTTTCCCCCCATATCACTATGAATACCCTCAGGCTTCCCTAACTCAGCCAACCTTGTGATCACATCTGCTGTTAAAGCCTGCTGATTTCTCTGACATAATTTTTCTTAGTGCTGTTCTTACTTCCTTTATGGATAGTTCTTCCTCTTTCTTCATTGTATGCTGTGACTGGGAAAGTACTAATTCTGCTGATTTTTTTTTATTCATTCAGGAACTGCTGGAAGTCGTCCTTCCATCTGCTTCTGATGTCGTGTGGACTGGTGAGCTGATTGATGCTGGCATCACTTATGAATGGTGAATGAGGACTATCTCCTTTACCATTCTGCCTTTGTTTTGTGATCTGATAGAGTTTCTTTGTGCCACATGCTGAGTTACTTTCAAGAATCTGGTAAAGTGCCTGTAATGCCCTGTTTCTTGCTGTTGAAACTGGTCTCCAAGGCTCTTTGTTAGTTAACCTGTATTCCTTCTTAGCTTGGTCTGTCTTTTCCATCTCCCACTTTTTTCTGCAATTTTTCTTTGTTTTGATGATTTCCTGGACTTCTGCATTCCACCTCTAGCTTTCTTTATGTACCTTATGTCCATAACTGGCTTGGCCACATATCTCTTTTATAATCCTCACACATGCAGTTTTGTGGTGCTGTCATTCTTCTTCAACTCCATCTATTTCCTCTTCTTCCTAAGTTGATAGACTCAGAATTTCTTTGAAATCTTGTTTTTTTTTTCAATTGTCTTCTAGGTGTTCTGCCTAGTCTGTGTTGAACTTATAGCCTTCTTAAACCATTGATTTTAGCTGATTGTGGCCATCAGTGGTTTATGCTGTGGGTCAGTTATGTCACTGGAAATGACTTTGCAATTTCAAGATCTACCTTAGTGTGCTTACCTTGCCAGGAGGATGTATAACTGAATTGCAGGTTGACCGCACTTGTATGTGATCTTGTTACTGTTGGTGAACATTGTGTTGGCCACCATCAAGCTATTTGATAGAGATGTTTAAAATGACCTCTCCTTCTTCTTTCCTGTTGCCACAACCATGTGGATCAAAATGACCCTTATATCCTATTTTGTCTGTCCTGATATGAGCATTCATGTCCCCTATTATTGCCACCAGCTCATGTCCTCCTGTTTTATCTAATAGTTCTTGCAACTGATTCTTACATTGACTATTTTCCTTCCCATCACAACCACGAGGATTATGAACAATGCCTTATCTTTCAGATTCTGACTGCCATGAGTCTATCACTAATTCTGATAAAAGCCCTCACTGTCTTCAGAATACTCTCCCTTGAAACAATTTCATGCCCTTTTAGTTTGCCTCCCCCTGAGCAGTAGACAGTGGGTCCCATCCTTACCATCATAACATTCTCTTCCACCTATCAGTCCGTCTGTGTTCAGTGTGGCAATTCTTCTGTTCATTAGTTCATTTTAGGCAGATCGATTGATTTTATTGCCCACTTTTATTCAAAAGAGCTATCTTAGGTATCTAGGCTGGGGTTGGGAACAGGACACAAGCCTCCAGCTTTTTCTTGAGCTAGGGCTGCTGGGCAGACACTGGTAGACCCCTCTCAACATTAGACAATATAACCAAGTAACCTAGAGCCAGTTTGTACACTACTGTGCTCTCCTATCCATTATCAATGATATGGGAAAAGCCCTTAGTGATGAGGTGTACCACATAGAAGGATTTCCTAACTGTTGTGGCGATGTGGTTATTGAAAATGAGACCACTGTCCACCTGTGTCCCTAGGTCTCTCATCACACTTTCGGTGTTTAGTGTACTGCCACCTATGTGATAATTCATGGGTACATGGTTTTTCCCAAAGGGGATAACTATACATTTCTTGGCATTAAGCTTGAGCCCATGGCTCTGGCACCAAGCATCTGTTTCTGTAAGGCCCTTTTGCAGAATATCCACATAATTTGGGGATTCAATAATGGCTCCCAGTTTGCAGTCATCTGTGAACTTTGTTAGCCAGAGTCCCATAGTGTTGGCCTGTACTTCAGAGAGGTAGATGCTAAACAAGAACGGTCCCAGGACTGAACCAGTCAGTAAGCTTGTTGGCACCGCATCGAGTGATGTAGGGATTTATGCCCAACTTCGTAAGTTTATCTATGATTCCAGAGTGGGGGATGGTGTCAAAGGCCTTGTCAAGGTCCAGATAGGCTGTGTGGACCTCCTTACCCTTGTCCACAGCTCTGGAGACTGATTCAAAGAAGTCAATCAGGCTCAGGAGACAAGATTGGCCCTTCACGAACCCAAACTGGGTGGGGTCCAGTGTTTGAAGGTTGTCAATGTCTTTCTTTATAAGTTCCATGATAATGCGTTCCATGCCCTTGCAAATCAGGTTCGTATGACAGAGAAATAGGTGGGAAGGAACCCCACACAGGGAAAACATGGAAACTGCACACAGGTGCTGGTTAGGGGTTAAGCTTCAATGCTGTACTTTATGCTTGTGAGGCAAAGACCTTAGCCATTATTCCAACTATGCTGTCCTGAGTCTAGCAATCTTTGTAATTCTCTTCCATTCACTACACTTGCAATGCTAACAAGTTTAGCAATGGCACAATGAAAACAAAAACTCCACAGATACAGTAGTTAACAATGCATCTCGTTCAAGAGGCAAGATTTCAAATATAATTTATTTAGTAGCTGATGGGCTCACAGTAGTGTATTTTTTTCTTTGCATTATGTTGCTAGCATTAACTATTTAATGTTCTGCTATGTCCACTTTCTTAGAAGATCTAAAACAAGTGAGTTCATATGGTAATACATTTTGCTTGCTTGTTGGCAAAGACATATACCAAGATGAAGGCTTATTGCAAGCCTGTTTTAAAATGTATATGTTTACCTAACAGCAGTTAATCTGCTGAAATAAGAAGCTGTTGGGAAGATGAAAAGTCAAAAAATGAATCTAATGTAGAAAAATTGGTTACTGCAATGAAAGCTCTTAATTGGTTGTTAATAAACGATTCCTTTTTCTATGTTGGATTCATTTTTTGGTTCTTCAGTTTGTGATTTGTGGTTATTTAAGATGAAGAGTCACTTTGAGAAGCCTACTTTTGTGAATTACTAGGGTGTACTTTCTTAAACGTATTAAAGCTAAGATTTGTAAAATGCTTCCTATAACATTTACTTCATGATGTAACTAAGATGTCAGAATATGTAATTAATCTATTTGTGACCTACCAATATGGTCATGCTGAATGTCCAGAAACAATGGCTGTGCCTTAGTTGAAGCACCAGCTCTAGCCAGTATGTTTACTTTCTGCTTTTAAAAATTGTAGCAATCACATCATAAGCCAGATCTATAAATGCTTTCAAGCTAAGCATTTCTTTACCAATTGGAGGAGAGGATTCTGGCCTACTTATATTGGGACCAGTTCTTCTTAGCTAGCAGTAAATCTCTACTGCGTTTATAGTCTGTCAAGAAGGTTGCAGGTTGTTTGGCTGCTTTTCTGATTCGAGGTTAACTAGGTGCTCATTGCAAGTGCTTATGCCAGAGAAACCAGAAAATAAAACAAAAGAAAACAACAAGACACAGAAGCTTGGAACAGCCTTGATATTTATTCATAATTTAAATACAGCCATAGCATTTTAATCAACCAATAAAAAATAATTAAATAGAATAATTAAACTGCATACATGTAACACATTCATTTACAAGTAGATTAAAAGAAATAAGTGAAGCTTTATGAATGAATATGTTACACTTATATATTGTTTTATAGATTGATTAAGGTTATAGGATATGCATTTAAATATTGGCATTCTAGTTTGTACTTTTAATGCATCTCAGGCAGCTGTGAGCACGAAGGCTTATGCATTTTTGACATTTCTAGCAGTTTAATTTGTTTTTTAATAAATCTCAAAGTACTCCCTGCTTCTGTGCCTGGATTTTTTGCTGTTTTACTTTTGGGTCAGAAATACTTATGGCAGAGTAGCATGACTTACAGACATAATTTAAAATCACAGTATAAGGGAATAACTGTAAATCACAGTATAAGGGAATAACTGTAAATCTTATGACCACTATATATACGGATTTGGCTATATTCTTTGAATGAACAATTCATCAAGACTTAATGCCATGCAAAAAAAATGATATAACATAGATTACACTGAATTGCAAACAAAAAATGGTTCAATGACACTTCACCAAAGTCACCTCAAAAGCAGTGATACCAATTGGGTATTATTATTCTGAGGTTGCTGACTTGTAGATGTGGATGCAATCTAAAACATCAAAACCAGCAAACTACTAAAACAGTAATACTCACAGATGTTAAACCAGGAACCTACTAAAACAGTAATACTCACAGATGTTAAACCAGGAACCTACTAAAACAGTAATACTCACAGATGTTAAACTGGGAACCTTTGCAAACACAAATACCTTTAAAGAACCAGTGGAAAGCAAAGGGTCCCACAGCCCCGATTCATCACAAGCACCTACCACCTAACATAAATAATCATATCTTCAATGACAAACCTTCACAGAAATTGACAGCCACTTAATAATAATATTAATAAAACATGATGCTGCTGACTGTAGTTAATGAAATGTCATTTTAACAAAAAGTGTGTGTCACTTAAACATTAGAAGTATAAACAAGAAAATTCACTACTTACATGCTCTCCTGGATGTCCACTCCCCTGATATACTATGCCTTACCGAGACCTGGCTCAAGCCTACTACCATTGATAATGAGATTATACCCCCAGGGTACAATATATTAAGACTTGATCGCATTTCTAAGTAAGGAGGGGGGGTAGCCATCTTGTATAAATCCACTCTGGAAGTATCCAAAACTAGTACCCCAAATGCCTTGTTTACTAAAAATGCAGAAATACTCATCACAAAGGTCCAACTCAACAAATGCAAATCTATAAACATTGCATGTATCTATATTCCCCCAGGTGACAACACAAATACCTTAGAGGGTATCCTCCAATGGCTCTCAACTAACTGCCCCCAAGAAACTATTATTCTTGGGGATGTTAATATTGACTGGAATACTTGCTCTTCAGACTTCCCCTCCACCCACATAAATTTACATGGCTTCTCCCAGATGATATCTTCCCCAACCAGAATCAATAAGCCTAACAAAAAGGAGAGTATCCTAGACTGGATATTAATAAACAACCTACCCAGATATATAAAACAGGCACCCTACCTGAGGACTGTAGTGATCACTTCCTGACCTATATAATCAGAAAAGGAAATGACATCCCTCAACAATCTTCCTTTAAAGCCATTAGAAGTTGTAAGAACTTTATTCAGACTAAATTTCAGAATGAACTTAACACATGACTGGTCCAACCTATGCCTACTTCCACTAGATGAAGTGGTCTCATACTTTAACTCTACATTTCTTGCTATCCTGGATAACCATGCTCCCCCATGCACTGTCAGAACCAATAACAAAGTAGCACCATGGCTGTCCAATGATACAAATCAAAAAATTATTAGCAGAAACAAAGCATGGACCTCCTGGAGAACCACTAAGTCCCCAGAAGCCCACCTTATATATAAACAGCTGAGAAATGATACAAAGAAGTCTATTATGCTAGATAAAAAGAATTACTACTGTAATCTGCAACAAAAGCACCAAAATCAACCACAAAAATTCTGGTTAGGCATAAACAAACTTCTCCACCCAGGCCAATAAACTACCCTTACCCCCTTAACTACCCTCCAACAACTTCCTAAAATTGTTGCTAACACCTTTAACACTTTCTTTACAGAAACCGTGCAATCCCTAGCCAGTAAGCTATCTCCCTATACCCCAATCACCACCAACCCCACACCTGATAATAAGATCCCCTTTAAGCTTGATCCAGTACCAAAATCTTTTATTAAGTTCCTACTTAAAAAACAGCAACCCACCACACTTTCAGCAGACCTACTACCTGCAGAATATCTCCAAAAAGCTGCTAATGAAATAGCATACCCCATATCAATTTTAATCAATAGAACCATCTACAAAGCCTATATCCCTCACATCTGGAAAATCTCACACATTGTTCCTTTTCATAAAGGGGGAGACTCCACTGAACTTTCAAATTATAGGCCTATAGCCATTCTGTCTCCCTTGGCTAAAATAATGAAAAAATGTATCCACAAGCAATTTCTTGCCTATCTGAATCAAAACACTCTCCTAGCCCCCTCCTAGCACAGATTTAGAGCTTGTCATAGTACAACCTCAGCCCTTCTTTCCTTCTCCCATACAGTAAATCAAAACCATAATGACAACAAGCTCTCCTCAACCCTGTTCCTTGACCCTTGACCTATCCAAGGCATTTGATATGGTAAATCACCAGCTACTCTTAAACACAGTAAAATCACTCTCCACAGATAACCTAGCAATTACCTGGTTTCATTCTTACCTAAGTGACAGACAACAAGCTGTACTATGGAAGAATAACCTATGTCCCTTTTACCAGTTACCCTTGGAGTCCCACAGGGATCTATATTAGGTCCCCTCCTATTCTCCATATTCATTAATGACCTGTACAAATTCATCCCTGATGCAACTTGTATTCGGTATGCAGATGACTCAACCCTAATCTGCTCTGCCACCTCCCCCACAGATTTACAATCCTTGTCCCAAATCACTTTCAACAAAGTAGAGAACTGGCTCACAGGTCACCAACTACTATTAAACCCAAATAAAACCAAACTATTACTCTTCTCGCCCACTCACAAGATCCCCTCACCACCTCTCACCATAATATCTAACAATGGTACCATAATTTCCCCAGAAAATAGTACTAAACTACTGGGAGTGATCATCAACAGCAACCTCAAGTTTTCTCACATAGACAAAACTATTAAAACAGTTAATAAGAAATTAGGCTCTTTATACAGGAATAAACCATTCCTAACCCCATCTGCTAGAACTGCTATTGCCCGGACACATCTGCTATCGACCCTTCTTTATGCCTCACCCATCTTCGTAAACCTAAGCAAATCAAACCTCAATAAATTTACTAGGTGCTACAATAACACTGCCAGATTTGCCACAGGATCAGCTTATAGAACCCATCACTGCCTTAACTTTCAGTTGTTAGACTGGCTTGAACTACCCTATCAACTGCAATATAACCAATTAATAGTTGTTCACAAAATCCTCTACCAACCAGACAGTACACCCATACTGAAAAATATTATTACCCCCTACAGTAACCTAAAATCCCTTCACTTTTCCAAAAAATTGCTAGTGCAAACTGTTAAAACCAACAATTCAGCTGGTGAATCACTATTCTCCAGCTCTGCCAGTAAAAACTGGAACCTACTTCCTGCCAAACTCACCACTGACCCCCCCTTATCACAATTCAAAAAATCCCTTAGGAAATATTTAAAAATGCAGTGGCTTTGTCCCTGTACAAACCCTGACTAACCCCCACTCGAACATAATTCAAAAATGAGAATCTCATTATAAGAGTAAAACTCTGACTCTCTAACTGTTTAAAATTCTGTGTATCACCCACCTACTTGAAAGATTTAAAGTTAACACTACACCATGTATGATAACCATTTTAATATATGTGTTTTCCTTTTTTAGATGAAATCTTTAACTATTTCTTTCTCAGCTACTTGCTTTCAACCCTTGCTGTGTGTATGTGAGAAAAAACATGTACCTGTGTGTACATATCGTTAAACAAATCTCAATTTTGTGATAACTCACTGTAATAATTTCACTGTATTTACACTTGTTTTTGTACATTTGGAGCTTTTTTCCCTGGGCCTCCACTGAAAATGGACCTGTATCCATTCAGACTTTCCTGGTTAACAAATGTAAAATAAAATAAATAAATAAATACTCATTATATCTATGTGTGTGTGTATGTGTGTGCATACATTATATATATATATATATATATATATATATATATATATATATATATATATATGTATATAAAATTTACATACACATATATGATGCACACACAGACACACACACACACTCACACACACACACACACACACACACACACACATATATATATATATATATATATATATATATATATATATATATATATATATAAATGCACCCACATGTGCATGAGCATGCAATGACATATACACACAGACATGCACACACACACACACACACAAACACACACACACACACACACACACACACACACACACACACACACACACACACACACACACACACACACACACACAGACATATACAAATGCACCCACATGTGCATGAGCATGCAATGACATATACACACACAGACATACACACACACACACACACACACACACACACACACACACACACACACACACACACACACACATATATATATAATACAAATGCACCCACATGTGCATGAGCATGCAATCACATATTCACACAGACATGCACACACGCACACACATACACAAATATATATATATATATATATATATATATATATATATATGTTTGTGATATTATCTATATCTATCTATGTATAGGGATAGAGAACTATAAATATAGATATAGCTACAGATGTTTAGATATACAGATAGATGCTAGTAGGAATTTTTCTTCTGATGTCAATACAGTGACGAATGATTATTCTAGGCCGTTATTTTATTCCGCATGCTGAACAGAAGTTCAACATAGCACCCACAATGGAAATGGAGTGTAATACAAAATGTCAGACTGCAGTTATAAATGCCTGCTAGCAGTGCATCTGACACCTATATAAAGGTTATATCTCATTTCCCTTTTCAGATTTCATTATGAACATTTCAGGCAGTAACAAGAACGTTCACTTACACCAATCCGAGCGCCTGTACTCGGGCAGAACGTACAACAGTTGACCAACGTAAAATTTCACTGCAAGAACGCAAGGCAACAGTTTTGCTCGTACACTCAGTTTTAATGTAAAAAATGTATAAAATCAGATTACATCCAAATGGTTTAGCGCTTTCATCTGTCGCAGACAGATTTCATCAGAACCAGGCTTACAGTCACATACTCTGACGTTTATAGTTGGATTTTGGCGCCCTTTTTAAACCTTTTTTAAAACCTTTAATAAAACCTTTAATACAAAACTCTTCATGCATGTACTTGATCATGAATGCTTCTCTACTGGATAAGTACATTTCAATGCTGCCCTATTGCATGGCTGTGTATAAAACTTAAAATTAAAGACCTTATGAGTATTATAACAATTAATTATACAAAATAAAAGATATATAAATTCAATTCTTCTGTACTTCTCATATCTAATATATAGTTACTAATACAATGTAATCTAAAGCAAGTCTGATGGATCCACGACCTAGATACAAAGTATGCATACATATAAATAACAATTTTACTGGCAACTGGTAGATGTCATACACTTGATTGACAATACTAGCTATATTATATGTCCCTTGAAACCCCATTGGTACTCCTTGTGTAATATTTTAGATATTTTTGATATTTGAAAAGTTCACAAGATGGAGAGGGACGTTGAACCGTATAGAATTGGAAGGGCTTACATTTGGCCCCAGGCTGACAAAAACACGAACAAAACGCATCACCATGAACACAGTGAAGGCAAGCATATACATGATGGACAGGAGACTAATTCAAATTTTCTGGGAGGGCGATTTTTTCCAGCCCCAAAGAGAAATCAAAAGAGGCAATATTAGATAACTACCCAATTCTGAATAAGACCATGGTGGTCTCAAAAGAGATAACAGTACAGGGTGAAGTGAGTAGTACGGTGGAAATAAATGAAAATGGTAGTATAGATACAAATAAAGGAGGAATGTGTCCAAAGATCTATAACTTCAAGGGATTTATGGTATATAACTACACAGATGTGGAAATAACAGAAGAATTATTCTCATTATTTAGTAAAGGGATGAAATTCATACCAACGGGACAGTTTAATTTATTTGATACCATAAAAGAAGTTAAATTGTATTGTCGTAGATTAAATTTGGCCTTCCAGTTTAAAGACAGTGTGGAAATACCAGTTTACAAGGTTAACAAACTGGAGAGAAAAAGCACATATATACCCCCCAATAACAAACATGTAGCACTGTATGAACAGGCAGTGTGTAGAGAGCTGTATGATGTACATACCAAAGTAAGGAAAGGACATGGAATAAAAGGCGATCTTAGTGACAATCTGACAAAAAAAGAAAGGAAAATGCTTAAGGACATAGTTTCTAATAAAGATGTCAGAGTCATGAAACCCGATAAGGGAGGGGGGATCCTACTAACTCATACAAGAGATTATCAGAATAAACTATATGACATCTTGACAAATTCGGGGAACTATGAATTGATTTCACGAAATCAAATTAATATTGGTCACAGAAAGATAGACTTGGCTATAGAAGAGTTTATGTTGGACAGTAGAATCACGGAGGAAGTGTACCATTTTCTTAGAAATGAACATCCCATTTTAGGACACATAATAGGTATTCCAAAGATTCACAAAGATATTCAGAATCCTCCATATAGACCAATCATATCAGCTTCTAGGTCTAAAACATTCAATTTGGGTGTATTGGTGGATGAATGGACAAAGAACATCTATCAAAAGGTCCCTCATTTGATTAAAGATTCCTGGAATTTTTTGAATAAATTAAATCAGGAAGTATGGGATTCTGAAATAATGTTCATTACGGTGGATGTAAAGGATTTATTTTCCTGCATACCCAAGGATATAGGTTTAGAGTATTTCTGTAACAGCCTAAGGAAATACTCTGACTGTACATGGGACAAAATTCAACTCATTATGAGCACTATGGAACTCATCTTGGACCACAATTACATAGAATTCAATGGTGAGTTATTCAGACAAACCAATGGAGTTGCTATGGGTGCATCCTGTGCACCCATATATGCAAACTTAGTAATGCTCGAATGGGAAAATCAGTACATTTTCACAAGTGAGTACTACAAGCAAATGTTACTGTATACTCGTTTTTTGGATGATATATTCATCGTATGGAAAGGTAATATGGATACTATCCCATCATTCATTCAATATATCAATTCCACAACGGAATTCTTGAGATTTACACACACTGTAGAAAGAAAGGGAATTTCATATTTGGACACCTTTATCAGTTCTGATGAACATGGATACGTGTCTCAATTATATAGGAAACCGTCCTTTTCCAACGACTACATACAGTATGGAAGCAGCCATCCACCACACACTTTCAAGAATATTGTAAAGGGACAGTGTGTACGGGCTGCTCGCATGTCTTCCACCAGAGATATTATGAACAAGGAAATAGAAACAATCCACCAGTTATTTAAAGAAAGGGGGTACCCCAACAACATGCTGACAGATGTGACAAATTATGTAAAATCACAATGGGGCAAGAAATATGAACCACTATTGGGGAAACCAGCGTTAGTAAAAAATACAAACACAGTGTTCAATAGAAGAGTGTGCGTCATAATGTACAATCCATACACGAATGTGGTGAAGGAAATATTACGAAGACATTGGTATATTTTCAATATGGATGAAGAAGCAAGGAATATAGTTGGCACTACACCAAATATAATTTTAAAAACAGGAATGAATCTAAAAAGACTTACAGAAATAAACACGAATGCATGTCGGGGAAAATCAAACAGGACAAATGGGACTAAGAAATGTGGAACATGCAGACAGTGTCAGTATATCAACCAAGTTAAAAGTGTAATTTTGGATAATAGTACCCGTAGCGTATGTAAATTCAAAGAGGGAAATTGCAATAGCCAAGGAGTTGTATATCTCGCTAAGTGTAAAAAATGCAATGTATATTATGTAGGGAAAACTGAAAGAAAGTTTAAAACCAGGATCTATGAGCATTATTATAAAATTAAAAAAGGAGATGAAAATAATGCCTTGAGCAAACATACGAAGGCTACCAGTAAGGATCATATTTTTACATTTGCAATATTGGATCAGGTTGACTGCTCGGTTGACAGAGGTAATTGGAAAGCAAAATTGGGTTGCCTGGAAAGTAAATGGCAAATAATGTTAGATGCCACTACATTTCCAGGACTAAATGAATATATTAGTTTGAAACCCTTTTTATTGTTGGGGAACGCTTAGGCATCCTCAACTACATGGTATCAAAAGTATCAAAAATATCAAAAATATCTAAAATATTACACAAGGAGTACCAATGGGGTTTCAAGGGACATATAATATAGCTAGTATTGTGAATCAAGTGTATGACATCTACCAGTTGCCAGTAAAATTGTTATTTATATGTATGCATACTTTGTATCTAGGTCGTGGATCCATCAGACTTGCTTTAGATTACATTGTATTAGTAACTATATATTAGATATGAGAAGTACAGAAGAATTGAATTTATATATCTTTTATTTTGTATAATTAATTGTTATAATACTCATAAGGTCTTTAATTTTAAGTTTTATACACAGCCATGCAATAGGGCAGCATTGAAATGTACTTATCCAGTAGAGAAGCATTCATGATCAAGTACATGCATGAAGAGTTTTGTATTAAAGGTTTTATTAAAGGTTTTAAAAAAGGTTTAAAAAGGGCGCCAAAATCCAACTATAAACGTCAGAGTATGTGACTGTAAGCCTGGTTCTGATGAAATCTGTCTGCGACAGATGAAAGCGCTAAACCATTTGGATGTAATCTGATTTTATACATTTTTTACATTAAAACTGAGTGTACGAGCAAAACTGTTGCCTTGCGTTCTTGCAGTGAAATTTTACGTTGGTCAACTGTTGTACGTTCTGCCCGAGTACAGGCGCTCGGATTGGTGTAAGTGAACTTGTTGGAGAGTAACAAGAACGTGTTTGGTTATAAAGGTGTGCTATTATTACACCTTTGCAAGGTATAGAGCAGCACAATGCTGAATTTGATATCACAGCTTCAGTTGTTCCTTAAGACATTTTTACAAATAAAATATATATATTTTTTCTGCAATATATATATATTTTACTTCTGGTATAATGAGAACTCATTAAGGAAGCAATCTAATGCATTATTATAGTCTGGTTACCATGTAGAACTAACAGAAAAAAAACACAACTGAAACAGAATAATGTAAAATGTCAGACAAAGACAGTTACTGCACATGGGCTCTGCATCTCAAATCTGCATATAAAAAGCCATAACACAGAAGGTTTTGAGAATTCATTATATGGAACCTCAACATGGAAAGCTACAAAAATTCACTTAAGGTACTACTCAATCATTATGGTTTTCAATGTAGCTCAATGCCAAATTTGACCATTCTGCTTTCTTGCCATCCCTACCATCAAATAAAAAAATATATATTTGTTCACTTAGTATAGGATTCATCTGGTGTAATAAGAACAACATTAACATATATTCTGAATATTAGTCTTGCCTTGGAATTTTAGCAGAAACGAAGTAGGCTACAAAGGGAAACGGGTATAACTACAGACTGAATAAAATGCTGCATTGGCTAGCTAGGTCTATATAGGAGGTCATATGTCAGTCCCTCTAAACCAGTATATGTTAATAGAAAAACAGGCAATTCTAACTGGGTGCTTGAGTATAAACATAGAATGTCACTTGACATCAAGAATTTCTTTTCATCTTAGTCCTGCTTTATGTGACAGCAGGCCACCTTTATTTGTAGCTGTCCTTTTCGTATGTGCAGTAATAGAAATGCTGTCTTGCCTGCCAAGATAAAAATTATTTTTACCCGTGGCAGCATGACAAATGAATTCAATTATTTTTTTGGATATTACCTTCACCTTCTTTTTTTGATCAGATGTAAATAGTTCAGCACTTGTATTCGCATATAATGCCAAACTGTGGCAGCAAATATTCTCTGAAACTCTGCATTTTCAGGCTGTATAAAAGGGACCATGTAAGTTCTCTTTTTTCAATTCATATTAAAAAATTCCAGTAATTTTTAGGTGATAAAGGATAATGAAGGAAACATACTCACAAGCGAGGAGAGTGTGTTGAGGAGATGGAAAGAGTACTTTGAGGGGTTGATGAATGAAGAGAATGAGAGGGAGAGAAGGTTGGATGATGTGGGAATAGTGAATCATGAAGTACAATGGATTAGCAAGGAGGAAGTAAGGATAGCTATGAAGAGGATGAAGAACGGAAAGGCTGTTGGCCCAGATGACATACCTGTTGAAGCATGGAGGTGTTTAGGTGAAATGGCATTGGAGTTTTTAATCAGATTGTTTAATGAAATCTTAGAAAGTGAGAGAATGCCTGAGGAATGGAGAAAAAGTGTTCTGGTACCGATTTTTAAGAATAAGGGTGATCTGCAGAGCTGTAGTAACTACAGAGGGATTAAATTGATCAGTCACAGCATGAAGTTATGGGAAAGAGTAGTGGAAGCTAGGTTAAGAAGGGACGTGATGATTAATCAACAGCAGTATGGTTTCATGCCGGGAAAGATCACTACAGATGCGATGTGTACTCTGAGAGTGTTGATGGAGAAATACAGAAAATGTCAGAAGGAGTTGCATTGTGTTTTTGTAGACTTAGAGAAAGTATATGACTGGGTGCCTAGAGAGGAGTTGTGATATTGTATGAGGAAGTCAGGAGTGTCAGAGAAGTATGTAAGAGTGGTACAGGATATGTATGAGGATAGTGTGACAGCGGTGAGGTCTGCGGTGGGAGTGATGGATGTGTTTAAGGTGGAGGTGGGATTACATCAAGGATCATCTCTGAGCCCTTTCTTATTTGCAATGGTGATGGACAGGTTGACAGACGAGATCAGACAGGAGTCTCCGTGGACTATGATGTTTGCAGATGACATTGTGATCTGTAGTGAGAGTAGGGAACAGGTGGAGGAGACCCTGGAGAGATGGAGATATGCTCTAGAGAAAAGAGGAATGAAGGTCAGCAGGACTAAGACAGAATATATGTGTGTGAATGAGAGGGAGGATAGAGGAATGGTGAGGATGCAAGGAGTAGAGGTGGCGAAGGTGGATGAGTTTAAATACTTGGGGTCAATAATTCAGAATAACGGTGAGTGTGGAAGAGAGGTGAAGAAGAGAGTACAGGCAGGATAGAGTGGGTGGAGAAGAGTGTCAGGAGGGATTTGTGACAGATGAGTACCTGTAGGAGTGAAAGGGTAGGTCTACAAGAGGGTAGTGAGACCAGCTATGTTATATGGGTTGGAGACAGTGGTATTGACAAAAAGGCAGGAGTTTGAGCTGGATGTGGCAGAGTTAAAGATGGGTGTGACGAGGGTGGACAGGATTAGGAATAAGTATATTAGTGGGTCAGCCCAGGTTGGAAGGTTTAGAGACAAAGCCAGAGAGGCAAGAGTATGTTGGTTTGGACATGTGCTGAGGAGGGATGCTGAGTATATTGTGAAAAAGATGCTAAGGATGAAGCTACAAGGTAACAGGAAAAGAGGAAGGCCTAAGATAAGGTTTATGAATGTGGTGAGAGAGGACATGCAGGCGGTGGGTGTGACAGAGCAAGATGCAGAGGACAGGAAGAAATGGAAATAGGTAATCCGCTGTGGCAACCCCTAATGGGAACAGCCAAAAGAAGATGATGACATGGCTATAAAACATGCTCAAGGATAGTATTCAGTTACCAAAGATTTCACAGCATCTTAAACCTGACTTATACAGCAGCACAAGGCATTTGTGGGTACATGGAGTTTAGGCATAATTTTCTCTGCATTTTTGACTACCCTGGTGAAGTATTTATGACTTTTACTTCGGGTCCCATTTACATTGTCGAAGGGTCTGTTAAGCAAACACCCTTTGATCGACACATAAATGTTGAATTACAAAAAGTTTGAACAGCCAAGTAAGCAAATTTTTTCACAGGCAAAAAAATTGCACCGGGAATTTGCCCTTTCCTCCACTGTAGTGCGATCTCAAAATTGGTATATTTAGTTTCTTCCACTGATGAGCCATATCAGTAATTATTTGACAGTTATCATGTGATTGTCCTGTGCTTTTATGTATAGCATGCATTCTCACCACTGCCTCCAAAGATAGCCATTTTCTGTGTTCATAATTATTATCCAACTGTAAGGAATGTGGAATAAATAATGATCGCAGTAATGTATTTGAAATGGTTGCTTTGGGCATATGCACGCTGCCCCATAAACAAGCTATATTAATTACTATTTCAGATGCAACATGTAATTGCCTTCTGCCTTCACATATAAATAAGCCCAAATAAAAGTCGTTACTTTCTATGCATATTTCTGACGTGTGACTGTGACCACCATAACATATATAACGGTAATGATAATGAGTTTCGACTGGTAATGATAATGAGTTTCTACTGGTAATGATAATGAGTTTTGACTGGTAATGATAATGAGTTTCGACTGGTAATGATAATGAGTTTCGACTGGTAATGATAATGAGTTTTGACTGGTAATGATAATGAGTTTCTACTGGTAATTGTAATGAGTTTCTACTGGTAATGATAATGAGTTTCGACTGGTAATGATAATGAGTTTCGACTGGTAATGATAATGAGTTTCTACTGGTAATTGTAATGAGTTTCGACTGGTAATGATAATGAGTTTCAACTGGTAATGATAATGAGTTTCGACTGGTAATGATAATGAGTTTCAACTGGTAATGATAATGAGTTTCGACTGGTAATGATAATGACTTTCTACTGGTAATGATAATGAGTTTCTACTGGTAATGATAATGAGTTTCTACTTGTTGCCCTATTGAAACATATTTTGCCTCTAGATGAGACACGTTTGATTAGTGGCACAGCCACCTAAGTTACTAGCAGGAAATGATGGCTGCACCCATCCTGAGAGGAGACGAGAGAGTATATACATGGATATTTACTTCCATGATTCCTGGAGGAAGATAATCATGTTGCTTTGAGGGGGCATGGTCCAAATATGGGAAAAAGTTGTGGACTTTGCTGAGCTGTTGCAGAGACAGGGCCATATGCCATATGTCCCCATTGCAATCCCTCCCTTGGATGCAACCACAGCACGGCAAGGGAGGGTAACAAGATAGGCCATCAAGATTATAACCCCCAAGTTGAAGGTAATGGCAAGACACCCCCAGGAGTTTCTTAGGTTCTATAAATAGCCACACCTTGATTTGGAGAAAGTCAAAGAAATACCTGGAAGATCTGGTGGTGGACATGGTGCACTGGGGTAGATGCCATAAAATGAAGCAGGGAGCAAAAAGTGCTATAAAAACAAAGACACACACACACACACACACACACACACACACACACACACACACACACACACACACACACACACACACACGCGCGCACACACAAACACACACATGTACACAGTGTACCTACATCAAGCATGCCATAGTAATGAACACATTACTTTTGTTACATAGCTGTCCTTTGATTTTTCTGCAGACTGGATCTCACAGATAGATGTTGCTGGAAATCACCTGCAGTCTGGGATCACCAAAAGTGAAAAAAGGAATCAATAAATGCATTCAACCTGCTGCTGCAATACTACATACCCAGAATAACATAAGTAAAGCATATCAATAACAAATAAGACTGGATCTTGCTCTGGGTATTGTATAATATAACCTCTACCAAAAGAAGTCAACAAAATCTCTTGTTCTGTCTGTAAATAAAAAAATGCATGCAAGAGGAAAAAAACACCCCTAAACATTAATGCGTCTGGTCCTCTTTGTAGGTTCTAAGTAAATGATTAATGATTGCTAAGTAAATACTGTGTAACTTGTTCTTCACAGATTGTAGGTTTGTGGCACACACACACATTGGCTATACATGCCCAGTTACTGTGTTAGAAGGCATAGCTGTCAATTCATGCTAATATATAGTGATCTCTCATTTCTGATCTGCATTTTACATTCATTGTAATGAGAAGCTGTACGGTAATTCATTAACTAGCACAATTCATGATGCTCGGTGTACCCAAAATCACCTATAGCCCCCTGCTGTTATCACTGTGATGGTAGAGCAGCAATTATGTGCAATGTGGATATAATTCTGATTTGGAACAAAGTCCAAACAATTACCCTACTGGTATCCTTAAGATAGGAATTTATTTACAAGTTTTTACTAAAAATATGCTAAAACATAGAACACTGAGCACCTACAGTAGTTGAACATCATTGTGGTGCTGAGAATGATTTAACTCTTACAGTGATGAAAAACAAATGTGAAGTGTGGGAAATGTAAATTTTGCAAATGCAATTATGGTGGAGCAAATATTACTAGTACTGGTTACAACAGATTAATTGGATGCATGGGGTCATACAACAGTTGTGAAATAAATTGTGTAATATAACTGGGGACCTGTTTATCTTGTGATGGTTATTATGCAGGAAAAATGGAAAGATAGTTGCACTGAAGGATTTATGAATATATGAATGATATTAAAAAGAAACATATTGGCAATGCCCTGTACAAAGACACACTGACTTTTTTCCACTTAAAAAAATAAATGTGTATATTTTTGAAAATATGGAGGTAAATGCTTTGGCAACTATGACTGAATAGATAAGAGACAGGCTTGAACAGTACTATTTCCATTTTTAGTGTATAAAAATATGTTCAGCAAAGTTATAAAAGTTTTGATGTGTTTAAAAAATATTTTTAAATAATGTTTATGCTTTCATTAAGGAGTGGTTTAATGGGGTAGAATTTGCAGAGCATTTTGGTAATTACTCCAGTATATTACATTTTAACATAGTTTTTACTCTGTATGTCAACATGTGATTTTTAATTCACATGGTGATTTTAATCAGTAATTAAATAATTATGAAATAATTTAAATAACTGGTATTAAGATGTGTGCATTGTGATGAAGTCTTAACATTTAAGAAGATGAAATCACTTTATCTGCATGTAAATAAAATCCTTAGGCACAGTACACATTTTCTTATATCATAAGTTCATAGGTAGGTACTAGGCTATCAGCCCTGGGGCCTATACAAGCCCAGCCAAAAAGGTACCGTGGTTTTGCCACCCAATAAAATTATTTTCCTGTGCCACTGTCGAGCAGAGCTGCAGAGGTGACCCCCGGGTTGAATTTCCTATTTCTCATCCAATCATCAAGATTTTTCTTGAAGAGTGCTAATGAGGAGCTTTGTTTGATATAGATAGGTAGTTTATTCCAGAGTATGGAAAGTCTCTGGGACAGGAATCTATCCCTCCGGCATGTTCTGTTTTTTGTGGTGACAAGGTTTAGGTCCCTAGAGCATGTAGCTCGGAGGGATTGGGATTTTTTTAAGTGGAGCATGTCCAACAGCTCTGGGTTTGACATAGCTTTGTATGTTAGGCAGAGATCACCTCTGAGTAGGCGATATGGAACAGGGTAAAGCTGGAGATTTTTGAGACGATCTGCATAGGGCATCTGTTTGAAGCCGGTAATCCTCTTTTTGAGGTATTTCTGTGGCCTTTCCAGTTTTGTAGATGTCTTGTGAGGTACATACCATAAGGGGCATTGTACTCTATAATGCGTCTAATGAGTGATGAGTAGAGGGGAACAATTACCTCTTTTCTTCTGGATGAGAAACCTTTTGTGATGAGGTGTGCCACGTAGCAGGATTTCCTGACTACTGTGGTGATGTGATTATAAAAGGAGAGACTGCTGTCCACCTGTAACCCAAGCTCTCTTATCACACTTTTGGTGTTAAGTATACTACCACCTATGTTGTAGTTCATGGGTACAGTGTTTTTACCAAAGGGAATGACAATGCACTTTTTGGCATAGAGCTTGAGGCCATGACTTTGACACCAGGCATCTGTCTCAGTGAGGCCCTTTTGTTAGATGCCTACATCGTTAGGAGTTTTGATTATGGCTCCTAGTTTGCAGTCATCTGAGAACTTCATTAGCCAAAGACCTTTTGTGTTAGCCTCTACTTCAGAGAAATAGATACCAAACAGGAGAGGACCCAGGACTGAACCCAGTGGTACTCCACTTGTCACTGGTCTGAAGTCGGATTTGGAGTCTGCTACTTTCACAGTGTGGGTTCAGTCAGTGAGCCAGTTGGCAACCCATCTTGTGACATAGGGATTTATACCAATTTAGTGAGTTTATCTATAATTCCAGAGTGGGGGGATGGTGTCAAAAGCCTTGGTAAGATCTAGATAGGCTGTGTGAACCACCTTACCCTTGTCTACGAGTTTGGTGACTGCTTCAAAGGAGTCTATCAGGTTTAGGAGACATGATCTGCCTTTTACAAACCCGAACTGAGTGGGGTTCAGAGTTTGGAGATTACCAATGTCTTTGTTTATAAGTTACATGATGATACGTTCCATGGCCGTGCAGACCAGGCTCATCAGGCTAATGGGGTTGTAGTTCCTGGGGTCCGTGGTGGCTCCCCCCTTGTGGAGTGGGATAAATGTCACTGTGCGTCATTCAGCAAGCACAAAGCCTGAGGTGAGGCTAAGATTGAACATGGTACTTAGGTGGGGTGCCAGTTCTTTCTGTAGTTCATGTACAACACAGCCTGGGATGTTGTCTGGTGTATTACCAGTGTATTAATTAAGCTGTTAATGGTCTTATTGACTACATGCCTTTTATCAACATATGAACCTATAAATTAGTTATGTGGATCAGTGCAGCAGTGTTCTATCCCAGTTAACATGCAAACAAATAAACAAGAAAACAAATAAATGTGCAAACATCCATACTAGAGTAGAGCCCACTGAGCATGATAACAAATTAGACTGCTATTTGCCTCTGATACATAATAAGACATGGCCACTGCTATCCTATCTGACACTGTTAGCAACCAACATGCTTCATTTATTATTTATTATTATTATGGAATCAAGTAAAACGGTCACGTATCCAGTCAAGATAAAGTCTTTGTGGGTCCTGTTTAAGCAGCTTTACTATGTACAAACACAGCAGAATTGAGGCTTAATAACTTTAACTTAGGTAAACTTATAAACAGACTAGCTATTACACTCATACATGCTCACCCTCTGGCTGCACTCCCAAAAATGGCACGGAAGCTAGCACATGCTTGCTATTTTTATGCATGTGTCAACCCTGAAACATGCACTCACACACGCACACACACACACACACACACACACACACACACACACACACACACACACACACACACACACACACACACACACACACACACATACACACATACACACACTATTCTACATCCTCCCTCTTTGAGAAATCAGTTGTGCAATATTGACATCAATTGACATGCAAACAATGCAAATAACTCTTTGTCATGCAATTATACAAAACTAAATACTGTACATATAAACAATTATGTCCAGGCTGCTGTCTATTTCACACTAGGTCTGGAAATATGACCAAATCAGAGGCATAAAAATTAGAATTAGCTCTAGCAACTGGAGCTGTCTCTGTAGAATGTTCAACCTTAGGGACATCAGGAACATCTTTAGGAATGGAAGTAAAAGTCAAGACATGTTCCTCAACAGGAACATCGTCTGAATTGCTCTGAGTTCTAGAGTCTGTATCACAGGAACAATGCTGTGGTATCACTTCTGGTACAGGAAGTAGATGTCTACAATTTCTCCTGTACTCCACACCATCAGGTTCTACAAAGTAGTATCCCTGCTCGGTACATATACGTGTTACTTGACCAATCTGGTCGAAATCTTTTGCTGTTTGTAGCCTCACTGTCTCTCCTTCTTACAATGGACAAAGAAATTTGCTCAATTTATCATAACTGGACTTCTGGAAAGAATGTTTTCTGAATAATTGGGCACTAATTGTCCTGTTGTTCTTATCTTTAGGCCTCAACAAACTAGAACTAATAGGGAATGTTATTCTGGTTTACCTGGATAGAAGTCTCTGAGCAGGCGAGCCAAGTCTATCATTATGGGGTCTGTTTCTGAGATTGAGTAAATTCAAAAAGTACATCAATATTATCATGCTTTGACCTCTCAGTAAATTGCTTTGTCCTCTGTACTGCATGCTCAGCTTGTCCACTTGACTGTGGATATTCTGGACTACTAGTAACATGTACAAAGTCCCATTCTTTTGCAAATTTCTGAAACAACTGACTAGTAAATTGAGTACCATTGTCAGAAATAACTTTGTGTTGACTACCATGAACTGAGAAATGACGTTTCAACTTGGTGATAATAGCAGTGGAAGTTAGATTAGATAGTAAATCAATCTCAAACAAGTTCAAATAAGAGTCTACCAACACTAAGTAATGATGATTGCTCTACTCGAATATATCAGTTGCTACTGTTGACCAAGGTAGTTCAAGAACATGACTTAGATGAAGTGTTTTTTTTTTTTCAAATGTGGTTTAATATTATTGCATGCTGAACAAGAAGAAAGTGCTTTATCAATGTCTTTTACTAGAGAAGGCCAAAATACTAGTTATCTCACCCTTCTTTTGGTACATTCAGAACCTGGGTGACTACGATGCAAAATCTGGATATATTCATGTTGTATGGAAGCAGGAACAGCAATTTTAGGACCTTTGAAGATAATGCCATTTTCCATCAACATTTCATCTTTGTAAGGACAATAGGTTTGCACTTCAGGTGGTACACTAGATTGCTTTGACAGCCATCCAACATTAATGTAGTGGATGAGCTTTTGCAAAATTGGATCAATCTTCATATGATCTCTCAGCTCATCAAGTCTTGTGGCAGAAAAATTACGCACTTCCATGATGTCAAAGTCAGAATTCTCTGCATTAAGCAGTTTCCTTGTAATTCTGGATGATCTGGACAAGGCATCAGCCAGATAAAGAAGTCTGCCTTTTGAAAAGGCCATTTTGAAGTTGTACTTTTTCAATTTGAGCATCATTCTTTGTAATCTCGCTGGGGTGAAATGCATAGGCTTCTTTAGAATAGTAACTAGAGGTTGGTGATCAGTTTCAATCTGAATAGCTCGACCATAGATATAATGGTCTGCCTTCTTGAAGATTAACTGCACCAAGACCAAATTTTGAAACATCACAGGAAAGAGTGACTGGTTTATTGACATCATAGTATCTTAATGTAGGTGGTGGTTCTTCAAATGTCTTCTTGTACTGTTCTAGCCAAGACCATGTAACATTTTTGTGCATCAGCTCTCTCTAAGGTGCTGTCAACTCACTGAAGTCTGGTATAAACTTGCCTTAATAGTTGGCCATACCAAGAAAACTCTCTAGAGCCTGAACATTATCTGGAGCTGACATCTCAAAAATGGCTGCTTGCTCGGATGGGTCTAGTCACAAGCCAGTGCTATTAAATAAATGGCCTACATATGCAACTTCTGTTAGTCTGAATTTGCACTTCACAGGATTGAGTTTTAAGTTCACTTCACATGTTCTGTCTAGAACTTTCTTAAGGTTTCTGTCATGCTCTGCTTCACCATTGCTTCCAACCAAGAAATCATCTACTATTATGGCACAAATATAACCTGTAAAAATTTGCTACATTGCACACTGAAAGACTTCACTTGCAGAATTTATTCCAAATGGCAACCTGAGAAATCTATACCTGCCAAACGGGATACTGAAAGTAGTCATTAATTGTATATTAATGTCTTAATATTACTGTACAGTGAACAAATGCTGTGTCTGACAATGTATAAATTGTACTGCTGGAGCTTTTCTTCCGGGGCCTCCACTGAAAATGGACTCCTGGCCCAGTCAGACTTTCCCGGTTAACAAATGTAATAAATAAATAAATAAAATTTGCAATCAAGCGTCACTTGCCAAAATGAACTTTTTGCATCTAAGACAGAAAAAACAGTGACATTTGGTAATAGAACTGCGACTTCCTCAACTGTACACATTGGATAATGTGGTCTCTTTAATGCTTTGTTCAAACCTCTTCGGTCAGTACATTATTCTGATCTCGTCTGAGCCTTTTTTGTGGGCTGCTACCATGGATGACACCCATTTAGTTGGTTCTGTAACTGGACAAATTACACCTTGCTGCACCATTTTATCCAACTGAGCTTTGACTTTATTCTACATAGCTATCGGAACTTTTCTTGCTGGTCTGTCCACTGGACTGACCTTTTGGTCTAACCTCATAGAATGCACAACTGGATGCTTGCTCAACTTGTTATCAAAAACATCAGCATACTCTGAGAAAATAGCTTCAGTAAAATTTTAACTAGGTTATGTGCTTATATGATGAACTTCTTTGGTAAAAGAAAGCAAAGTCATTCTCAAACTGTCTCTGAGACCCAATAATGACTGCACAGGTCTTCGGACTACATAGAATAACAAGCTGTAAGAGTTCCTAGCCAAATAACATGAAAGTACTACTGAGCCTTCAGTTTGAATTTCTTCACCTCCATAAGCAACAAGTTTTGCACAACAACCACACTGAGTTGTTCATTAGTTCTCACCTTAGCAAATGTATCTGCTGACATAACATTACCCTTTGAGCCAGGTCTACTTAAGCTTGGTGGTTTTACCATTGATCTGGACAGTACAAAACATTTCATTGTTTGCCAGCATATCTACTGCATCAACCTTTTCCCCAATTACTGATACATAATCTACGTAGAAAGTAGAACTGTAGCTCTCTATATGATCAACTTGCTTTTTTAAGTGACCCTTCTTTATAACTGTGTGAGGTTTACTTGATTTCCAAAACTTTTGAAAATGGTTTCATTTTTTACATTTCTGGCATTGATGACCAAATGCTAAGCATTTTTCTCTTTTAGTCTCATGATTGGCACCACAGTTGCGACAGTTAACAATAAAGACGGATTTGGGTTTTGCTGACTCGCCATTGTACTGCACTGAGCATGTCCTTTTATTAGAACATGCTGGAAAACTACGGGTTTTACCTGGGGAATCTGCAAGGATGGCAGATGCCATGTGCTTAGGCCTGTTTCTGCTAACCACATGTTGCATGCTGTCTACATTTGCTCTGGAGCCTGCTGAAACCATGTTCTTATCACTTGCAAGCATACTTGTGTGCCTTTCCATAACTTCATGAATTTGACAATCTCAAGTAGCTTTTCTTAGCATTCAATCATTGTCACAAAGCAAAATCTTTCTCACTGCAGCACTGTTAATACCACACACAAGCCTGTCCTTTATCAACTCATATTTTAAGTCACCAAACTAATACATTTTAGGCTTGTTTCTCAGGTCAGTTATATAACCTGTAAAAGTCTCCCCTGGTTTTTGATCTCTTGTGTAAAATAAATTTCGCTCTAATGTAATATTTGTCGGGGGGTTACACATTTCCTGAATTTGTGCTTCAAACACTCAGGGTCTTCCTTTGATTCAGCCTGTACAACAATATGGTGGTTTTCACCTTCTCCCTCATATACTGCTAGGCTTAGCAAAATGAATGCCCTGGTGCATCCATCTTTATCAGAATAAGCTGCTTGTATAAAAATATCATGCTCTTGCTCAAATGTTCTTCAGTTTTATGCAATGTTCTGACCAAACACCAATGGTGATGGTTTTTGAAATCCATCTGCCATATTAACACATACTAATGAAGGCTTTTGTAAGTATGCATTAACACACACACATACATATGCCAGAAATGTATCCCAGTATTTGCAACTATGCTCAATAGCACAAGCCTCCAAATAACTGAACTTTTTGAAATAAGTCTGTCGAGCAGTGTAATACTATTGAAATCACTGTATTGTAAAAGTCATTTATCATCATTGTAAGAAACATTTCAAAACAACTGCAATGTGCGAATAAACTGGGCAGAAGAAGCTCAGAGTAAGAAACATTTCAAAGTAACTGCACTTTGCACACTAAAACTTTTCAAAAATGGCTATACTTTACTAAACAACTCTTTACAGTGCAAGAAACACTATGTAATTGCGACACTTTATGAATAAACACACCCAGCACAAGAAACTTTTCAAAATGTCTGCATTTTGACTGTACTTCATGGAATACTTGCACTTTGCACACAATAAACTCTTCAGAATAAATGTACAGTAATAAGTAAACATTGTAAGCACTTTTACACACTTTGGGATACTTCAAATAACTCTACTTAAGCCCCGAATACAATGCAAAATAGTAGTTATGCCAAAACATAGCACTTTGCCAAAAAACATGCAGTCGCCTTGCTTTATTTATGCTTAATGTGCCTTTTTTTGCCCTTATTATATTCGTTTTTCTTGTTTAGTCTTTCTCAATGTCCATCATGTTACATTATGTTCTATTTCTTTGTACATAATCCAACTGTCTCTGGCACACATACTTAATGTGCGCTTGTATAATCACAGCTGACAATTGTCTGTTACGCTATCATCCTTGTATCAAGTGAAATGTTCTAACTTTCAGTAATAGTTGTCTTACCTTGTTTACTCCTAGTTGTACTTTCATTGTTTTGATTTCTTGCCCAAATGTGTGTTTACCCTTACATTAGTAGTCTTTAGATATTATGTATAATTATTTGATACTATGTTTATTATTTCATGCCTCTTCCCTGCTGTGACTATACTTGTTTATATTTTTCTGTTCTCTCCTATTTTGTCCCTTGTCAGTGACATACTTATTTGATGTTATAGTGGAGGTTTTGTCTCCAGGCCCCCTTTGAAAAAGGGCAGCTTGCCCAGTCAGATTCTCCTGGTTAACAAATGTACAACAGATAAATAAATAAAATTATGCCTTTATTCTACTCATTTTGCTTTAAATATGCCTGTTTTGCCTTAAACTTGCTTGTTTTGCAATTCCAAAGTAATTCCAACCCCCTTATATGCTTTCCTGATAATTGTTTACTCAAATATCTTAATTTTAAACATTTCACTTAAATAATTAACCTTTTGTCCTCTCACTTATTTAATAATGCGGCCTGTGCCCTTGTAATGCTCCATTTTATCTTTCTTTATAAAATAAATAGTTCATGCAAGTGTTCATTACCTTTGGTTCATTTCTGGCCCTTTTCATGCTCATTTCTTATAAATTACCTTCACTGTTATCTCTGTAGCTCATAGTTTTGAAAATCAGTTTCTGGAATTCCGGTCCTGAAACCATAGGATCATAGGATCATAAAAAGTTACAAGGCTATTGGTCCTGAGGGCCTTATATGTCTAGCCAAGAGTTTATTCCATGTTTAGCTCATGTTTAGACAAGTCAGCACCCAAAGCCCCTGTCCAGCAGGGACACAGGTGGAATCCCAGGGGTGTATTTTCTGTTTCCCATCCAGTTATCCAGGTTATGCTTAAAAAGGAATAATGAGGTACTCTGCTTGATGTGGAGAGGGAGTCTAGTCCACAGATGGGGAAGTCTCTGGGACACAAATCTGTCCCATCAAGTCCTATTGATATCAAATACCAGGTTGAGGTCACATGTGTGGGTTATTTGAGTGGAGCTTGACTTGTGGATATGCAGCAGTCCCATCAAGGGGGTGTCTAAGATTGCTTTGTATGCCAGACAGAGGTCACCTGCAAGAAGTCTGTATGAAAATGAGTAGAGGGACAGGGTTTTTGGCCTATCTATGTGGGGTAGATGTGGTCTCGCCAGCTGTTGCATGTGCTTTGTGAGGTACATGCCGAAGGGGGCATTGTACTCAATAATTGGCCTTATAAGGGAAGAATGCAGGGATGTTATGACCTCCTTGTCCCTGGATGAAATACCCAAACTTATGAGGTGGGCCATGTAGAAAGCTTTCCGTACAACAGAAGCAACATGGTAGTCAAAAGTCAGGTTACTATCAACCTGGGTGCCCTAATCCCTCATGACTGATTACGTATTTAGGATGTTGTTATTAATGTGATAATATGTGGGGACATCACTCTACCCAAAGAGGATGATGATGTCACTCATCCAGTCAGGATAAAATAGATGAGTCTTTGTGGGTTCTGTTCAAGCAGCTTTATTATGTACAAGCACATCAGGACTGAGGCTTAATAACTTTAACTTAGGTAAACTTATAAGCAAATTAGCTGTTACACTCATACATGCTCACTCTCTGGCTGTATTCTCAAAATGGCACTGAAGCTAGCACATGCCTGCTATTTATATGCATGTGCTGACCCTGAAATGCTTCTTAAAGGTAATGTACACACACATTATTCTGCAAAAACCATACAGATTACACAGGTGTGTCTCAATATTTACCCATAAAATATAAAAATAAGAAACTTAAGTGAAACAATAAAGCTAAGCGACTGGATGGCCACCGTACTTCTACGAAATATAAAGAATGCTGCAAACTATTTCAAAACAGATGTGTACTTTACAGCCTAGTATATATTAAACCTATGTTAGTAAAGAATGCATCCCAACCCAGGATGTCATCTGACTTAAAAAGACAAGTTATACACAACATGCAAAAGGAATAAGTTCATTTCTGAGCAACAGAGCTATAAACAGTTAAGACAGAAATGTAAACAAGTTGTGACAAAAGGAGGTACTACCAGCATAGTTAGCTAGAATTTTGTAAATAATTATATGTCATTGTGAATATCAAACTACTTTATATAAGATGCTTGCTATACACAAGTATTAGCGCTGTATGTCATATCAAACTGCTCTATACAGATGTTTGTGTTGAAAAGGTATTTGTAAAGTGCTGTGTTTAAAATGTATCCATAGTGTGCCATACTGGAAGAGAACAGAAAGCTGCATGCACGATTGTATCTGTTTAAATGTATATATTTTAACATTAGAAACTGGAATAGAGGAGGTTAAGCTCAGACCAGAAAACTTTAGAAAAATATCTGAAATTAAATTACTTTATATATTATGTCACAAAGATGTTTCAATGCAGCTATAGACAAAAGTCTGTACTAGGAAGCTTTCTGTATTGTCTCTGGGGTGAACTAATTGCTACTTTGGAAACATAAAGTAATGCAGTTGTTTCATGACTTCCAGCATCCCTTAGATGAGTATTTTTACACGTCGATGCTAAATATGCCAGCCTCAGCAATGGGGAGTAGCCTGAGAACTAGAAGTCAGATGACCAGAAATGATGTCATTCTGCAAGCTATCCCAGCAATAATATTTTAGATATTATTTTGAGAAGTCTCTTAGTGAGACAGAACATTCTGCATTCTGTCTTGGACCTTCATTCACCGCATTTGAATGCTCTAATGAAGTAAGATTTTAGGGAACAGCATAACTCTCTTAGATACAGTCATGAATATAGGGAAGCTTAGTTTAGATGATTTTCTTTATTTCTGTGAGCTTGTACTGCAATGTTATTTTAAATATTTCCAGTGGATTTGAACTCCGATGTCAGTGTGAATATATATTTAGTATTGTCTTGTTCTTTATTATTTATTATAAAATATATTTAAACATTTCATTATGGCTAATTGGTGCAGAGATATTAATGTTTTGAGAGGACTTGCATATTTATTTGGTGGCACTTTGTGAGTCACTCCTAACAGCCTTGCTCTTGGTCAAACTACCATTTGTATTAGTATTAATATTACACAGTAAAATTGAACACCCTTTGTTAAGGGCTCAAAGTAGCTGATAATGAGAGATGAGAGACTGGTGGTAGGCTTAATTACCTTATAGCCTAGGCAGAAGGGGGCATAGCTAGTAAACCTGTGCCAGCTTTCCAAGGTGAGTGTGTGTAAATCAAACCTCAAAGAGTGTGTGTGTGTCAGCTGCTTGGGTAGGGACACGAAGCACTGACTGGACAGAGAGGGTGTTGGAGGTCTTGGCTTGGTCACTCAGCTGAGATCTCATCTCTATAGCTGTGCCAGTGGGGAGTCTTACTGCGGCCTGTGGGAAGAGGGAGAAACTAGTCCCAGACTGACTGTGGTCTCTGTGTGCTCTTAAAGGAAATTACACTTGATGCAGAAAGCTGCATCTGGAAATACTGTGTGTGTGCCTGTTATCCTCCCAGTGAATGCCCTCCCCCCCCACAAGTGCCAATGGTGAGGATTGAGGCTCCTTGATTACTGGTCTAGAGGAGGGTCATCACACAAGTTAGAAAAAGGGACTTTGAACAGGCAAATCCAGCAGTCTCCTCAACCAGACATTTTTGAAACAATCATTTCTAAAATCAGGCAACAGTGTCATCCTATCACCTGCACATAAATCTAGTTAAAAACACACTTTGCTATGCAGTTGTTTTAAAACTCCATTACCAACCATATACACCTCACTTCCATATTCAGCACAGCATTGTTGGATATGGGTATCCTGAGGCAGTGTAGTAACTGCCTCATGTTCACTGATAATGATGTAAGTTTATATCATACAAACACACTGTGAGAGATGTAGATACACAATGTCATTGGAGGCAAAGCTCTCAAACAGACACATGAAAAATGCAAACAGCATTTCACCCAAAACATTCACTACCAGCACTAAGGAACAAACACACAGACCCGCATGTGTGGAGGTACCCACCTGTAATCTACCCAAACTTCCAAGACCTCCTAAAAGTATCTATTAGTGGGCCCATGCACACTCAAAAAGACAGTACCTCACATAACACATAACACTGAAAATCATAGTAGCCCCACTTCCAAGCCCATAAGGCAACACACCATACAGCCAAATATTCTAATTATTGGGGATTCTATTGTAAGGTATACAGATTCCCCCCTTACCAGGCTAAACAAGGAGGAGGTCACAGTGAGCTCTCTTTTTACCTGTGGCACCCATTTTGAGGAAACAAAGCTTGTAACCTCAATGATCATGAATCCACTTAGGTCTTTAATCCACAAGTACATTATGATACAGTCATAGTCTATGTGGGTGTAAATGACATACCTCACTGGACTACATGAAGAGAGACATGATGGAGCGCTCTGAATATGTGTCCCAGGTGCATATGAATGTTGCCTTGAGTAGCATCCTACCTTCAGCAATGATGATCTTACAGTAGTAGGAAAAAATGATTGACTTCAACAAATGGCTGAGTTTCTGGTGTCCAGCAAGGGGGTTCAATATCTGTCAGCTTGGGGAGACATGACTGGCAAACCACGATGTTTTGCCAGGGATGGTTTGCATTTGTCACCACTTAGCTTCCTGATACTGGAAAGAACTTTATCTACACCAATATTGCATTTTGTAGGCCATGCCAAGGATTTAAACCCTCCAACATAACAAAAATTACTCATGGCTACCTAAAGGTACTGCTGCTCAGTGCTAGGAGTTTAAATAAAAAAAACTGCACTCCCTGAAGGCATTGCTCTCTCTGGAGAAAGTAGACATATTTGCAGTCACAAAAACATGGTTCAGAACCATAGAAAGCAGCCCTGCTCTCAAAGGCTACAATGTGTTTCATACATTACCATCCCCCTCAGCTCAGGATAAAAACAAAGGGAGGTGTCTTAGTGTTCATAATGGACAAGTACACTGCTAGACTTGTCCAAAAAAATGGCTTTCTTGACCTGCTCTATGCCCAACCAACCATAGCTGCAACCCCCGATCATATCTTTAATAGCTACATATCTCCTAACATGAGTCTGGAAAACCACACCTCCTACCTAAACCTACTGAAATCGCTTAACATTCAGCCTAACACCATACTTATGGGTGACTTTAACTACTCTTCCATAAACTGGGAGACTTATATGACCCATAATTCACTTTCTCAGAGGTTTTCCAACTTCGTCAATGCAAACATCCTGGAGCAACTAGTTAGCTTCCCAACTAGTGGTAGAAATATCAAGAACATGGGGTATGCGGCTCCCTCCCATGCATTAATTCCTCCCAGGTAATATACAAAAAGTGATCTCCTTTAGTATTAAAACTAATCTAGAACTCTCATAAAACTCCAAACCTGTTAAGAACATTGCTTAGGCCAAATACCTCAAACTAAGTGACAGCTTATTAAACTTCCAAGTCCCTCTGAATCTGGATGACAGCGAGGCCTAGTCTGAGCTGTACAAAAAGCACTTCAAAACCACATTCTTAGCTGCATAGAGGAGGCAGCACCTGTCTGAGTCAAACCTACGATTACTGGAAAAATAAACCACCCTGGTGGACCCCTAGCATATATAGGCTAGTCAACAAAAGGAAAAAATGCTCTCCAAAGCCAAGAAGGAACATACAAAACAGTGCAAAAAGACACTCACCTGAATAAACAAACAAATTGGAGAGCCGGTCAACTTTGCTGAAGCAAACTATGAGGTAAAGATAGCCTCCCAGGTGAAAGATAACCAGAAGGCCCTTATTAATTATCGTAACCTCAGGGGAAATGCTCAAAAATGAGCCGAGTTAATCATGAATGCAAGACTTATACCCAGCCTGATACCTGCTGGCCAAGATAATTAAAATCTCTTCCTTTTATATTTTTATATATTTTGCAATACAATACACTTTACAAAGAACAAAATAAAAATAGAAAATAGAGTATGATAGTTCTTTTATATGTTTTACCTCTAAGTGTGATTTAATATTCTGAATATTCCACTGCAAGGGTTCCTTTAGTATTTGAAAATTTGCCTCTGTCTAGAAGCAAAAAAAGGAGTGCATGTTCATGAATTTATATGCAAACTTTAATAATATTTTATAGAGTTTCACAAGAGAAAACAACTTCTATTGTTAATACAATAGTTGTAACCATAAGATGTCATGGGGAGCAATAGGTGCATTATGGGTCTTGCGTTTAACCATATTTCAAAATTATTCTTTATCATATTTTACACAGAATAGATCATTTCAATATTTAGCATTCTCTTCTCAAATATTTTATTTCTGTTTCCTGACTCAAATCATATTTCTAATTGTTTTATACTTATATATCGCCTTGAACTTATTGTAGAGCATTCAGTAGTTTGATTAAAAAGGGAAGTATTGGTTCATTTAATAGAGTGATAATATTTACTTAATTTGTAAAAGCAATACCTGACACACAGTTCTACAAATCAGCTAATCAGATAATATGATATTTAGAGCTCTGTTCCAAAAATGTTCCTGTCTTTATAAAAGGTAAATCAGTGCTTGCACATCATGCCAGTGACTTGCTTTCAGAAGGAGAATAGTTCCACCATCATTTCAAACATTTTGAAATAAGAATTTCATCCCCATGAAAAGCTAAATAATAAAAAACTATATAGGAATAACCATAGTTCAGAGTAAACATATATCATTGCTCCTGAGCTCTTACATTGCAAAAAAAAAAATCAGTCTTAAAATGAGGTCTATAAGCATTTGTGAAAAGAGAATAAATACAGAGGAGAATTAATAACATTGAGGAAAATTATATGGGATGTTGTAAAATGCTACAGTTATGTGAAATTACAGCATTTAAACATTCCTAGGAGTGTAGTAGTTATTTGCAAAATTGTATCACTCAGATATTACTTAATGTAGCAGCAGTAAATTATTCATTAGACTGCATGTTGCCAGCTAGTTCACTTAAAAAGACAATGACAAGTCACTTTTTTTTTCTTCTTACCTGTGGCACCCATTTTGAGGAAACAAAGCTTGTAACTTCAATGACAGGAAATCCTGCTTCTGAAAGTTGGTTAATAAAGTCAATTTTAACTTTTGTGGGGACAATTACCTATATAGAAACAAATACATTTTAAGGTGTGGGCCCTTAAGATATCAGTGTTATACTTGTTGCAGTAAATTATATCAGTTGTTATAAGACTGTTAGTCCTATATATACTGCATGCACTGAATGTAAAATAAACTCTTTGGTTAAACAAGTAAAGGCTTTAGATAATTTTAACAATGTTAACTAGCTACCAGATATAAACATTACAGCATCTCTTTCTCTTCAACTGTTGACCCCCCCCCCCATTTAGTGAAAGCACCCAAACTTCAACATTCATAATTTAATACAGAAAACACTGACATAGCATACAGCAATGACATTAAGTATTACTATACATACATACACACACACACACACACACACACACACATATATATATATATATATATATATATATATATATATATATATATATATATAAAATATAGATAAAATGGGATGGACGGCATGCATTTATATTTTATGCTAACAGTGGACCCAAGATAAACCTAATCAAGGCCCATGTCTTTTACACTATGTACATATTTTGTTTACCTACACTCTAAATACATCATCAGTAATTAATGTATATATTTACTACATCATCAATGCTATGGAAATTCCCAAGACCTATCATATTTATGTGAGTTACAAAACATAAAGTAAAAGGTGACACATTCTATACATAAAATCAAAGCAAATACACTCTCGGTAAAACACCCTAGTCAACCCAAAGCAACCCCCCCCTGAATCAAATTCTGTTTTTATTAATTTAATTGCATTTACACTCTCCATTTAGGTTAAAGAAAAACAATCTAAAATTAGATAATAACACGGACTGCATTTCCAATGACTTTAAAGTATGTTGCATACGCAAAATACACAACCACAGCCATGCAAAAATAACACAGCCTACCTGCATCTACTTCTAAAAATGAGAAAAGTTAGTCTAAGAAAATAAAAGGTGAACTAAAACATTAGCTGTATCTAGTAAATCCCGAAACAGCATCACCAGTAAACTCTAACTTCCTAAATTATCTAAAAATAATATGAGAACTGTAACTATAAAATTAACAAATTCGAATATAACCCTCATAGAACTACTAAAATGAACCAAAATATAATTACAGGCTACAAAACTAGCAATTGAAAAATTACCTTAGAATTAGACTCAAATGATAACCATAAAACACTTAGCTTCTCATGACACCTTATGCCTTATTGAAGAGAAGTTTAACCAATTAAAGAGGCGTAATAAAGAAAAGGAGAGCACTAACTTAAAAACACAGAAAATGGATACATGGGATGTGATGGAGGTCGAAAAATGGATACATGGGATGTGATGGAGGTCAGAAAATGGATACATGGGATGTGATGGAGGTCGAAAAATGGATACATGGGATGTGATGGAGGTCGAAAAATGGATACATGGGATTTGATGGAGGTCGAAAAATGGATACATGGGATTTGATGGAGGTCTGTATGGTGTGAAATATGGAACATTCTGTACAGTGGGATTGAAAGACTCAGTGTGACACATATTTCTATAATGTACAGTAAGAGATATTTCATGACTCACACACTAGACCTTCACTTATTCCACTGGAGGAAGCAGAAATCCACGGTTCACCAATTATTCATCCTTGCAGGGAAAATCTGTTGGGTTATACTCTAGAGATCATAGATAGCTGTCATTCTGGAATGTTTAGAAAATAAGCCTGCCTCCATACATATATTAAAGGAACAAAGAAAGAAAGATAGATTAGATAGATAGATATGTAAGACAGATAGATTTCTATGTCTGAGGTTATCACAGAAGCAGAGGGCATGATTTTTCAGTTCAAGTGACAGGTATGTCTACATTGCCGTAGCCTTTTGTAGCACAACTATGGCAATCAAAAATATTTGCTAGGCAGACATACTTATGTAACTTTGGACAATGGCCAGAATTAGGCATAGGTGACATGCCTACTGCCTAGGGCAACACTCAGCCAGAAGGACTTTTCTAACATCTCTCTCTCTCTATTTTTCCCCATTACATTACTTGCTTGTGACTGCTGCACCCTACAGGAAAAATTCTATAAATTTTCTAATTTCAGGGCTTTTTGTTTAGTTCCACCCATGATCAAGAAAATGAGCACAGGTTCTGCGAGTCTCTGTGATTTGTTGTCAGGATTGCAGCCGGTGGTACTGAGCAGAAATTGAACAATGGAAGGTGATGGCGATGACAACATTGGGACTTTGTGACCAGAGGCACAGTGACAGTCTTCAGATGGTCTGAAAAAGAAAGCAATAAACAAGTGAAGCTACAGAAAATGGTACAATGGCCTGGTTTGTACGTACATTTTTTTCTTTTAATCTTAGCAGGCAACCAGATATGCACATCTCTTAGCTGTCACTGATTTTACAGAATGTCCATGGTTGTGCACAATATTTTATGTCTGTTTCTTGTAAAATTTTTGGGGTTTGGCTTAATTATTGAAAGCTGCAGTAAGTAAATAATGACAGATATTTGAGTTTCAGTCTTTATATCGATCAGAAAAATACACTCTAGTGAAAAAAGCTATATGTGTAAGTCACTGTGTGGAGCTTATTTGATGTCTATCTATTTATCAATCTATCTATCTATCTATCAATAAAAATACACATATGGGTATATTTAAAATAATCAAAACACCCAAATATCAATGTCAGTAATGTTGACAACAAAAATGTTCACAATACATGCAGCAAGGAATCAGTTGCATACAAATAAAATATGAAATAAAATAGTTAAAACACATATTTTATAGGGTTGCAAGCACACCTGTACCCCCTATGTGGGATACTATGCCCCCAACATCCACTGCTTATTTTATATTGTAAATCTGAGAGTGCAAAATACCAGGAGATGGTCATATTCCCCAATCACAGTAATGTAGTGGCATCACACACCTGTCGGCCATCTGTTTATTTGATCAGCTTGTATCAATTAAAAAATGTCAATTTTAATGACAGTTGACTGAATTACTCATTCTTATGTGTGTGTGTGTGTGTGTGTGTGTGTGTGTGTGTGTGTGTGTGTGTGTGTGTGTGTGTGTGTGTGTGTAGATAGATAGATAGATAGATAGATAGATAGATAGATAGATAGATAGATAGATTTTATAATGAGAGATGGACATCTGAGAGATATATACAGACTAAGCAGTTAAACTTGTTGCGACTGTGATTGAAATGACTAACTGTTCCCTTTAGTTTCCTCATTATTGTGACTTAGTAGTATTCATGGGTTTTGTGTGACATAATTTTGCATACTTTAATGCATATTATGTGGGGAATTGTTTATGTGATGCAGATTTAAAATGCATTACATAACCATCATTGTTTGCATGTGTGATACAAAGTTGAAATACATTATATAACCATCATTTCTTTACACAGTCATAAATCTGAAGCATACACAAAAATAACTATAACAGCTGGGTGGTTATGGTTAGTAGATGAAAGTAATTCACCATCTTGTCAGTTCTCAGTTGGAACAGTTACTAGTAGGGTTCTGCATGACAGTATTGCATATATGTGAAATAAGATGGAATAACTTAAAGTGACTACTGTGCATTGCTGTAACTGTTATTGTTTATTTAAACTGCAAACATCTAACCTGTTCACAGTCAAAAAACTGGCTATAATTGATGGGTATGGAAATCATCTGTGGAGGTTGCTATAGCTTGTGAGGGAGGCCAAGGACAATTTGAACATTAGTTCTTTAATTTTTTATTCACATTCTAACCTCAGAGGTGTACACAGAAGTTTACTATGAATTACATGAGGGCTGAGGACAGTATGGTCATTATTTCTTTAACTTTTCTCACAAACCTCAGAGGTGTGCACAGAAGGTCATTATAGCTTGTCTAGAGGCAGTGTACTTTTATAAGCAACAGGTTGGAATACTTTATCGTGATCATTACTTTTTACTTTTCCTGCACCCCACTCAAACTTTAGGTGCATATACAGATGTCAGTCCTTTGTGGGTAGGGGTAAAGAGGCATGCTGTTTATATACATGCGACTGGAAGAAATTGATGTATGTTACTGTATTCATTTGTTCTTTTCATTTTGCCCCAGTCTGACATCAAAATGGTACAGAATGTGGCTGCATTTTGGGGTAGGGGTTGAGGAGGCATGCTATATTTATATATGACAACAGCCACCTTAAATATATGACTATGACCATCAGTACCCTGAATTTCATAGCAGTCTAACACTAGTGGGATACAGAGGAGGTGATTATCATTTTTAGGGAGTGGGGTATTTTTTAGCTTTCCCGCTTTCTCTCCTTGACCCTGACATTTCAATTACCTTTGAACTGAATAGTAAATAGTGTCAATACTCTTCTTATAAAAAGTTGAATGTCTTTAACTGTAGCTCAGCATACTAGCCTGGAGCCCACCAAGTTCCATGTATTGGCCAAAGCAGCTCAATTGTTGAGTCCTCATTTAGCTCTCAGCAGCTGCACACATACTAGTCAAACCCTACCAGGGTATTCTACTGTTTAAATGTTCTTTTTTAGTGTCTCACTGCTATTTCTCTACTGTGTTAAACACTCTCTAGTGTTTCCCACCAAAACTAGGGTAGCAAGTAGGTGTATCATAGTCCACATACAGGCTTGCTGCATCTGGGTCTGTTTGTAGTGGCTGTTAGTTCTGGACACATTTTCCAGGCCATTTTTGATTGGAGAGGGTCCTTTTACACATTTCTGAGAGACATGTGCTGATTGGAACTGTCTGAAGAAGGGTGGTTGGTCTATGGCTTAGAGTAAGCATCCTCATTGGTTTATTTTTACCTTTTTGCATTTTTTTCAAGTTTTCAGCTTCTGGTATTTAATTCCTCTGCATCTGAGCAGGTTTCTGCTTGTTTGCGCATCATACAGTATCATGCACTGCTGCCCAGTTGTGCGCCATAGCCGGATAGATACATCTTACAATTTTTCCATTAGATACAGCTGTAACACATTAGTGTAGTCCTCACCCTTCATACTTTTCCATTCAAAGAAATACTGCTAGTAAGCTGTGACCTAATAAACCACCAGAAAAAAATACCCCAGCAGAAAAATCTATCCACTGAGCACCTCCTTGATCAGTCCTGAAAAGCCGCCCTTTTGCGATAACAGTTTTTCAACCTAGCATTTTGGACAGTTGGACTACCTTTGTTTCTCCTGCCAACCATGTTGACTTGGGCCTCCTGAGGCAGTGTAGCAACTACCTCATGTACACTGACAACCCTCTATTAATAACTCACTCTAGTACAGAGTGCAAGAGATGTATCTACACCAAGTATCTTGAATCCCTGCTCCCTCACACTCAAAACAGTAACACTGAAGAGGTTGTCAACCAACCACCACTACTCATGCACATAGTACCACTACTCATACACATAGCATGCATCAAATGCAAAAATCAACATACGCAGACGTTCACTCAAAAAAATTACTGAAACACCAGAGACCTCCAAAACACAAGACCGCTACAACTAACACAGTTCCCACAGCACCCATGATAGTAACACCAGTGTCTCACCTACCAAGCCCGTAAGGCATTACACTCAAAAAACATTTTTTCTTGTCATTAGAGACTCAGTAGAGAGACAAACAGATGTCCCACTCAGCAGGTTGGACAGGGAGAAAGCAACAGTCAGCTGCCTGTCCGGTGCCAGGATTCTTCAGATCATGAATGCACTCAGATCTCTCAGCAAAAAGCACCATTATGACTCTCTCATAGTTTATATTGGAGTGAATGACCTGAGACATACCTCACTGGTCTATATGAAAAGAGACATGATTGAGATCTCTGAGTATTTGTCCTGGGCAGGTGTGTCCCTAGCATTGAGCAGCATACTACCCTTACCTAGAATGATGCCACAGTATAAACAAAAAATGATTGATTGCAATAATTGGCTTAATTTTTGGTGTCATTCCAAGGGGATCCAGTTACTGTCAGCCTGGGAAGTCATGGTCGACAAACCTCACTGCTTTGCCAGAGACAGTTTGCACCTGGCACCACTAGGCTTTCGGCTGCTGGTAAAGACACTTGCCTCCCCCATACTGCCTTTTTTAGGCAAGATCTCAAAAATAAATTTACCAACGTAAAATGTGCAAGTCCTAACAAAATAAAGGGTCATACTGCTAAATGCAAGGATCTTAAACCTAAAGCTGCACATGCTGGAAGCAATTCTATCACTGGAAGATGTAGATGTCTGTGCATTGACAGAAACCTGGTTCAAGGCCTCAGAGAGTACCCTGGCCTTGCAAGGCTACAATGCCTTCCACACCACAAAACAATCATGTGACAACCAAAGGAGGTGGTGTTTCTATCTATAATAATAAATTCACCTCCCATCTAGTTAGACTGGACAACACCATAAAGTTACTCCAAGTTCAGGTTACTGTGGGTAAGATCCCCATTCAAGTCATAGCCAGTTACAGATTCCCCTCCATGGGTCATGATGTGCACAAGGCCTACTTAACTAAACTGGTGTCAATCCAAATATGCCCAAACACTCTGGTTATGGGGGATTCCAATTATCTCCCAATCAACGGGAAACCTACTCTAGCCCTAACTCACTAGCACAAAAGTTCCTTGACCTTGTTAACTCAAATGCCCTGGAACAAATTGTTCATACTCCAACAAGAGGAGCAAACATACTAGATCTGGTCCTAATTAACATGATAAGCAGGTGCACTGCTGCAACTGTCTGACCTTCATTAGTTAAATCTGACCACAAATCAATCACCTTCAAGGTGGCACTAACACCCGAACTCACAAAGGGCAAAGTCAGACTAAAAAACTTCACCAAGGCAAACTATACCCTCCTAGGTGAAGGTATAAATGTATTCCAAGGCCCGCCGCCAGCTGGAAGTGGTAACTGCACTGAAGCTTACACCAAAGCCCTGTACAATCACTTGCAACAATTTATAGACTTACCTGTACCAGAAAGAATCAAAGCCAGAACCCCAAGTAGAAACAAGCCACCATGGTTGACATCCAGCATCAACAAACTTTACAATAAATGGAAAAAGTTGCTGTCCAACAAAAAAAGGTGAGGCCACAACAATGGAAAAGCACCCTCTTCAGCCTCAACAGACAAATAAGACAACAAGTCAAATCCTCTAAGGGCATCTTTGGGAAAAAAAAACTTAGCAATCACAGCCAAGGATAACCATAAGGTCTTTTACAGCTATGTACATAGCCTAAAAGGTAGGACCCAAGCAAGTGCAGAACTAGTGACTAACAGTATCACACACACTGACCCCACAGAGATAGCAAACTTGCTCGTGGATAGGTTTGGTGAAAATTTCACTCCCTTATCCCATGAAAACTTATCACAAACCTTGCCCAAACTCCCCACCCCACCCTACATATCTGAAGCCCAGGTCATTAAAGCCTTGTCCAAGACAAAAAAACACAGCATCTGTGGGAACAGAATCCTAGGCTGTCTTCTAAACAGGCTAAAACATGAACTAGCATCGCCATTAAGTACCCTTTTCAATCATAGCCTAAACACAGGCTTTGTTCCTGTGGAATGGAGAACAGTAAAAGTTATTCACCTCCACAAAGGTGGCCTAGCAACAGGCCCGGGGAATTACAGACCCATAAGCCTGACCAGCCTCATCTGTAAGGCCATGTAACATATCATTATGGACCTCATAAGTAAAGACATAGATGACCTCCAAACCCTGAATCCATCCCAATTCAGCTTCATCAAGGGCAAATCCTGCTGTTAAATCTGGTGAATTTCTTAGAGAATGTGACCAAGTCAACTGATGAGGGCAAATCTGTGCATACAGCATACCTCGACTTGGCAAAGACTTTTAAAACAATCCCACACTCAGGCATTACCGATAAACTAAGCAAACTGAATGTAAGCACCTTTGTTGTAAGATAGGTTGTCAACTGGCTCACAAACCAGACACACACTATAAAGTGGGTGACTCCACATCAACCAGCAGACCTGTCACCAGTGGGGTGCCACAAGAGTCAGTGCTGGGCCCCCTACTGTTCTGTATATACTTCTTAGAAGTTCAAGCCAAAACTAAGGGGCTGTGGCTGACCAAGTTGGCAGACAACTACAAACTAGATGCAGTTATTGAATCCTCAACTGATGTCAGTATACGCAAGGAGGGTCTTATGCAGACCAACAATTGGTGTCTTAGTCATGGCTTCAAACTGAATGCAAATAAATGCATCGTCATTCCCTTTGGCAAAAATAATGTCCCTTCACACTATCAATTCAATAACAATAAATACCCTAAGTACCTACGAAGTGGTAAGGGATCTGGGATCACAAGTTGACTGCAATCTTAACTTTGACCACCATGTGTCTACTGTAGTAAGGAAGGCTTTTTATGTAGCACTTAATTAGTAATGACACCACCTTGAGAGCAAAGGAGGTTATAACCCCTCTATACTCAGCACTAATCAGGCCCATAATTGAGTATAATGTCTCATTCGTCCCGTACCGCACAAAGCACCTGTAGCAACTGGAGAAACCTCAGAGGTTTCTAACAAAGAAGATCAAGAGACTCCAGCATGTGTCTTACACAGACAACTAAAGTCTATGTCACCATACTCTGTATCATACAGACTTCTTAGACGAGTCTTATGCCTGGCTTACAGAGCAATCTCAGACCCAAACCTAATGAACTTGCTGCACATCTGTAAATCAAACGTGACTAGAGCTAACCATTCCAGGGACCTACATATGGCCTGCAACTTAAATAGGACATGCTGGAAGGACAGATTTGTCTCTCGGCAACTGCCTCATCTTTGGAATAGGCTACCAATTCATGTGAAACAGAGCACCTCTATCACACTGTTCAAAAGGAACCTGGATGAGTGGATGGGGCACCATAAATTCTTACTAGGGATAGCGTCAAAAACCCTTCTGGATATGGGCAGTCATTACTAAATGCAATCCTGGGTAATGATTAATGTATCTATGACATTACATTGGGATGAAATGGCTAGGCTTAAAATGACCTCCAGGTCGATAACCTAGTAAATCTGTATGAGCATATGATCCTATGAATAACCCCAGGCCTCCTGTTTTGACAGACTTGTTGGCACACTCCCCCTACATCTTTGTCTTATACGCATAGTCATTTTGCTTACTCTTAACTAAACTGATTATATACCTTACCAACAAGGTATATATATATATATATATATATATATATATATATATATATATATATATATATATATATAAATATATATCTTTATGGGTCCCCTTCAGTAGATTGAACCTTTAAAAGTTTGAATCTCATATGGCCGAGACCATATGATCGAACTTTTAAATGTCTGAACGAACTGAAGGGAGATCCGCGTACAGTGCAGAACGGGAATATTTCCCTTTTCCGCAATGTAGTGCGATCTTGGAGTTGGTATATTTAAGTAGTGGGGGGTGAAGGGGGGCTTGATCCCCCTGCTATGCAGGTTTAGTTTTGTTTCTTTTTCTTTTTTTTTGTTTCTGCTTTAATATTCGAACTTTTAAATGTTCAATGTTAGTCTTAGCCATATTGTCTACAAACAATTAAAAGTTCGATTACTGAAGTAGATCCATATATGTGTGTGTGTGTGTGTGTGTGTGTGTGTGCGTGTGTGTGTGTGTGTGTGTGTGTGTGTGTGTGTGTGTGTGTGTGTGTGTGTGTGCGTGTGTATGCGTGTGTGTGTGTGTGTGTGCATTTGAAAGACATGCATGAATGGGTGTGCCTTCGTTGAAGGTTGGGTGTCGAGCTGGCACCTCAGCATCATAAAAAATCTACTGCCAATCATTAGCGGACCGGAGTTCCGCTGTGGCGACCCCTAACCAGGAAAAGCCGAAAGAAGAAGAACAACAACAACATATATAGATATATATACACATATATGCATATATTTTATATATATATATATATATATATATATATATATATATATATATATATATATCTATATATATATATATATATATATATACATATCTATATACATATATATATATAAATATATATATATATATATATATATATACCTTGTTGGTAAGATCTCAGTCTCTTAGCAGCTTAATCTTTAGGACATTATATAAACTTCTGATCTATTTTCGAACATTTGGGATGACCATACTCTCCAAAAGAGGCTTAAATCATAAAGACCATTCTGCCACATCAAAATCATTCTTTATAGCAAATAAAAAAAAAATCACACTTCTTGATTTTCACCATTTATGTTCTGCTAATTCCAAAAATACAGCCGATATCCCCAAAAATCTACTAGCATCCCTCTGCTGATCTTATTTTGAAAGATAATTTCAGTCTCTCATCCACTAAATCTGGTATAGTCTCCTCTACCACTAAATCTGGTATAATCCTCTCTAATCACTTTGTAAAAATAATAGCTAAGATCATTGCCCATCTCAGATTCCAAAGTTTCTTCGTACTTTGAAAGTAATTTATGTAAGGTAAGGCTTTCCTCTGAGACTGTCTTTAACATTTTCATAGGTACATACTAGGCTAGTTGCCATTTACAGGCCATTTTAAGCCTAGCCAATTGCCCATGTGAGAACCAAACTCTGCACCTTGTATTTGTAAGATAAACACTGTAACCATTATGCCAACCTTTTAGCATCTTTAATATTATAGGTTCATATGTTTTTACTGGGCTAATGACCACAAGGGCTGCTGGACAGGGGCATCAGGTGCTGATTTGTCCATACATAAGCTAAACTCTTGGCCAGGCTTATAAGGTCATCAGGGCCAATAGCCTAGTAACTTCCTATGATCCTATAATGACAGACATTTGAGTTTCAGACTTCATACCCTTCAGAAAATTCATGGTAATGCAAAACCTATTATTCTATCAACTTTCTAAGTTTGTAAGACCAATATTTAATAATTGTCCCTATTTTGGTCCTTTGTCCCACTTTTATTTATGGCTTTGATCAGATTTATTGCTTTAAGAGGTAGAGAGGTATGGCACTGTATTTCCTACCAATTACTGTGTAGTATTCCTCATTCCTTGTAACACATATGGGGTTCATGCAATGCAAATGATGCCACAAATGCACAGAACAGCCCACATTTGCACTTTTTTGCTGCGTTGTTATAACAGTTGCTACAGTGTATGCAGAATACATGATCTGGAAAATATTCTACTGATATTTTGTTTGTGAATGTATATATTTACTTAACATTTGTTTACTGGGAAAGTCTGGCTTGGAACAAAGACAATTTTCAGCGGATGCCCTGGGAGAAATGCTCCAGACACAGGTGTTTGTAACTTGGGAGGAAACTGGAGCACTCAGAGGAAACCCACACAAACACAGAAAAAAAGAGGACATGGAGAAGGCTCCCCAGCTGAGAATCAAACTGTAAAACCTCTTGCTATGAAGCGACAATGCTACTGCTGCACCACTGCACTGTCCATATGTAAACATGCTACCAGGAATGAATTAATTCTTTTTTTTTTTACATTCTCTTTATTAGTTTTTGACAAATCATTTACATACATAACAGCAGGCTCATAAACATAAGTACACACTACACACTAAAACCAACTATATACAAATCTCATCTATATCTTACTAAAATGATTTCATATCTTTTACTTAATATCATGTCAGAATATCATCTAAAATCAATTTCCAAGAATCCTTCTGTGAGGGTTTTTGCTTCATGGAATACATATATATTTGTGCACAAGTATTTGCTTTCTAGCTACTTGTCTAAAGCCTTCCCATGACAGTGTAGTCCTGTTTTTCCAGTTTAATGTGATGTAGTATTTCATTAACATAAATATCGTTATTATAAGATGTATATGTTTCATTCTAAATCCTGTTGGGGGAATATGTAAGAGAGCAAATTTCCAAGATAGAGTTGTTTTTTCATATCCCATTTTTTCTAATTTGACCCTTAAGGCACACCAAAGCTTGTATGAGCATTTACAGCTCCAAAAAATGTGAATGATATCTGCCTTTTGCGAAGGGCAGAATTGACAGTTTGATGGTATATCGTTGTACCACTTATTAAGAATTTGGGGTCTAAAGTAAGCATTATTTAAAATCATAAGTTGTGTATATCTAAATTTTTGGAGGGGAATAAATTTTGAGAATTTCTGAATAGCCTGAGCAATTTTGTTGGATGTAATAGTAGAATCCTGCTTGGTCCAGTAGCTAGAATGTATAGTCTCTCTGTTGCATTTAATAGAGATAATAATTTTATATACATTTGAGATCATTTTTTTTTACGTATCAACAAATCCCATAATGTTTTACATGTAGCTATATCTGAATCTGAGATATTAATACCGTCTCAGTATTTGCAACATACCTCTTTTAGTTGTCTTAAAATAGTTGTGTATTTGGGCGGTAAATTTAATTTGCTCCTCATGTCAATTACTGAGTCATGTTTAAATGGCAGAAAATCTAATACAGCTTTATCCCTCAGCAGTGGGTAAGAATTCAAGTTAATCAACCTATCATTCAATTTAATGTTGGGATGTTGGAGTGTCCTGAAAGCAGCATATAAATTTAAGGAATTAAAAAGATTTTGTGTGATTATAATTTGTTCCCTTAAATCTTTTTGTAATCTATACACCCTCCAAGAGCTTTTTTCTAAAAATGGAAGTGCCCTGGGGTTAAAGTGTAATGCTTTAATATAATTATGGTATAATTTCACCCACATCGGGTACCATTTATTGGAATCATTCCTATATTCTGCAATATTGATTAATCTACTACACTTGTTAATTTCATAATATAGTCTAAGATCAGGGAGTCCCATTCCACCTTTATCCTTAGGATAAATAAGTTTTTGATAGCTTATCCTGATAGGTTGTGGATGCCATAAACATTTTTTCATAGTGTTGTTTGTGTGATCTTGAAGAATTTATTATGTATGAATGTATTGGATGCGTTAAATATGTAAAGTAATCTCGGGAGAGGAATGAATTAATTCTAAACCCTGGCATTTTCCAACAGTAAGAGTCTGAAAAATAACTATAAAGAATAAAATGTTTTGCACTCATTAGCAGATAATTCCATTGCTGTAGATAAAGAAAGATTTTGTTATTACTACAGATGCTCTTGAAATTTGGGGTTAGACATGTAATTCTGGATCATCCAGAATGAGCAAAGCTGTTGTGCCATATTTAGGAATATTTCAGTGAGCATAATACTGCCATCTTGATACTGCTTCATTGAACCAGTGTATTTGAAAAAATATTTATAGAATTCATAATAGACATACCCTGGGATTCATGAAGCTTGCGCCAGGTGCAGGCGTAGCGTCGGCGATCTAACACCAAATATGGCCACCAAGAGATTTAGGTACGAGCTGATTCCACATGCACTACCTGCATACACTACACCCGTACAACTCCTGAGCCTTGTATGCTAATTACCCCATGTGCAGCAGTATAGCATGCAATTGAAGGTATGTAGCGATTCAGGAAGTGGTGCAAGAGTAATGTAAGCAAGCTGAAATGTAAACCGTAGAAAACTGTTTACATTTTTGCAAACATAAAATCGGAGCCATGACAGCTGACCAAACACATGTATTATAATGTTAATATATGCCAGTGGCTAAATATATAGCCATTGGCATAAAAAAAAAAATGTACAAAATATAAAATTAACATTAAATATATATAGTCGCACTATCGCGACGTGGAAGCGCAGGGCAGCGGTGCGCAAAGGGGATCACAAGGAATATATAAAAATATAGAATAAAACTACAATGAAACACATATCATGATTTCCCTGTAATAGTCAATGGCAGGCATGCTACACCATACTCATGGCGCAAGGGTTGCTAAGGGGCAGTGATAGTGTTATGTGCAGTAGCTAGGAATTAGTAGGCAATGCCATGCAAATGAGAGGAGTAATAGTGAATCGCAGATTTCCCGCTGGTGTAAGGATGCACAAAACAGTGTGGCATTATAACACCAAGGTGAACACTTGAGATAAAGATGACATCAAGAGAGGGGTGTATCGCCATTGCTTTAAGCACATTCAAGCATTGCTAAACCGGTCTGCCCCTTGCTAGGCAAAGCTGCAGGATAGGGGTGTGTCGAATTGCCCATAGCTATGCTTAGCAGAGAGTACACAGGGTAATTGAGTATGCATGTGAATGGAGATGAAAACGTGCGTAAACCCCGTAAACGGGTATGCGCATCGCACCTTGCAGCTGAAACAGGAAGGATATAGGAAAGAAATAAGGAAATGCTGCAGCAGTAAAATTGGAGTACAAATGACTAATTAAAACCTAGGAGCCTACAGTGGGCCATTGACAACAGCTAACAAGGCTGCAAGCAGCTACCTGTAGAACAGGGAAGGGCAGGGGCTGTTCTGCAAAGAAAACAGCAAAGTGTCAAAGCAGAACAAAGGCGATATTCAGTATATCAGCTAGAAGGCACAATTCACCATGACTGGGTAGGGAAAGTACAAAACAAGAAAGATGGCAGGTGGATGCATGCCTGATAATGGGAGGGGATCCAAGTCTAAAAGTGAATTAAAGGGCAACAGAGTAATCAAGGCAGGCAAGTAGATCTCCAAAGTAAAGGCCCCACACTAGCAGTACTCATTGCAAAACCCATAATTAAGACACGCAGCAGCTGGAATAGTTCATACACACCCACTTACATCAGCAGCATCCATAGCACAATACTATAAAGTTTGAAAGCACCTCACACACATTTGTGTATTCCCATACACTCTGCATCAGTGGTGTATACAGACGGGGAACTTTTATTATGTACATGTCAGGGGGTGACATAGCTTTGAATTATCAGCATGTGTTGGAGACTGAAGGTGGTGTGGAGGATGATGCACATGACCACCGCAGGCACCAGAGGAGGAGGAGAGTGTTCAGACCCAGGCTAACCTACCAGGGGCAACATGATCTGGAAATAGTAGAGCATTACAGGGTGGACAGGGACACCCTACAGCAACTTGTGGAGCTGTGCCCGCAACGCCTCAGAGACAGAACAAACAGAGGGGGAACCCATCCCAGTGAATATGAAGGTATGTGTAAGCCTGAGAATACTAGCTACAGGTTCCTTTAAAAGACCAACTGGGGATATCATAGGCATCTCACAGGCATCAGCATCTAGGGTACTACACCAGTTCCTGGATGCCATGTTACTACATGCCAATGAGTACGTATACTTCCCCCAAACGCAGGAGGAGTTGGCCAGCAATATGCATCTCTTCCACCATATGGCAGAATACCCAGAGGTACTGGGTGCAATAGACTGCACGCACATACACATCAAGTCACCACCAAGTGAGCAGGGAAGGTGCTACATAAACTGCAAGGGATACCCCTCCATCAACTGCCAGGTTGTGTGCAATGCCCAGGGCATTATCATGGATGTGTGTGCTGGCAGCCCTGGAAGCTATCACGACTCCCACATCTGGCATGCCTTACAGCTGTATCGGTTATTTGCCAGTGGGGACATCCCAAATGGCCACCTGGTGGGGGATGCTGGCTATGCACTGGAACTATGGATGATGACTCCCATCAGAAATGCACACACACCCATGCAGGAATACCATAATGAGGCACACGTACAAACAAGAATCATCATAGAGCATGTGTTTGGGATGCTGAAATCATGGTTCCGTTGCTTGTACATATCTGGTGGAGCCTTGCAGTACTCTCCAGGCACGTGTGCCCACATCTTCATAGTGTGTGTCATGCTACACAATATTGTCCTGCGGAAACAGCTGCAGCAGGGACAGAATGGTGAAGGCCCTCACAGCCCACCACCATTGCCAAGGACCCCACAGGCACAGAGGTATTCAGACCATGAACATCCTGAGCCAGCCCCAGTAAGCAGATGGAGGCATGCCCAGTATGCCCTTGCCTTGGCAAAGAGGGAACGTATAGCACACACACTGACAGTGTAGGCACCTAGGGACTGACACCCTTCTCCACCTGCACACACAGTAAAAAATGGATGGCACACACACAAGACTACCTGTAAATTGTCATGTATAGGCAGTCTACTGTGTGCATCCAACATAGGCAGCCCTCAACTATTGCACGCACAACAGCCAGTGGCACAAGGTAAGTCAACACCTGAACAGTAAACTAAGCTATCAGCATATGCATATACCGTATGTAAAGATTCATAGGTAGGTACTTGGCCAACTGCCAGAGGCCACTCATAAGGCCAGCCAAAATGTGTTAGCATTTGCCACCCCATTGGGTCATTAACCATCCCTCTGTGGAGCAGAGCCAATGGCGGGATCCCTGGGTACATCTACCGTTCCCCATCCACCCTTCAAGGTTTCTCTTGCAGAGTGTTAGTGAGGGGGTCTATAAAATGTAGATAGGGATGTTGTTCCAAAGTATGGGGAGTGTCTGTGACAGGAAGCTGTCCCTCCAGCATCTTCCGGTTATTTTTGTGGCAAGGTCAGCTCACTACAGTGTGTGGCTCATTGTGACATGGATTCCCATAGGTGGAGCATATCCATCAAGCCAGAGTTCAACATGGCTGTGTTGGTCAGTGGAAATCATCTCTGGGTAAATGAGATGCCACTAAGTAAAGCAGGAGTGTATCCAGTCCGGCTGCATAGGCCATATGTTGGAAGCCAGTATTCCCCTTGGTGAGGTACATTCGTGGACCCCCCAGCTGTTGGACGTGTCCTCTGATGTACATCCCACATGGATTATTATATCCTATGATGGGACTAATGAGTGATGGGTAAAGGGGCACTATAACCCCAGTATGTCTAGATGGGAATCTTTTAGTACTCAGATGGCCTACACAGAAGGATGTCCTAACTACTGTGGAGAGGAGAGATCACTATCTACCTTAGCCCCCAGATACCCCATTTCCTCACCTGTATTAAAGTGCCTGCTGCTCATGTGTTGATAATTCCACAATGGAATGACCATGCATTTAGTAGCACTTGGATGGAGGCTGTGTCAGTGGCACCCTGTGATTTTCTCTGGGAGGCCCCCTGAGGGATGTCCATTTCAGCTGAACTATCAGTCATGGCTCCCAGTTTGCAGTCATTGCCAGTCATGTTCTGCAGTAGTCCTCCTGTGTTTTCCTGTACATCTGAGACATATATGTCAAACAGTAGGGCTCCCAGGACTGAGTCCTTTGGGACAGCAGTCGTGACTGTTCAAGAGTTGGACCTGGAGACCACTAGTCGTATCATGTGGGTTGTGTGTGTAAGCCTGTTGGCAACCCAACCTGTGATGTATGGGTGAATGTACAGGCTGGTGTGTTTATCAATAATACCTGAGTGGGGCATGGTGTCAAAAGCCTTGGTGAGGTCCAGGTAGTATGTGTGAACCACCTCCCCTGTCATCTAATGTCTTGGTGACTGTATGTAAGATGTAAAACAGGTTCAGTAGGCATGAACTGCAGTCAACCAAGCTGACATGGGTTGGGTCATATGTCCGAAGGTTACCAATGTCATTGTTAATGTGTGCAATGAGGATGCAAACCATACCATTGCAGACCAGGCTAGTCAGGCTTATGGGGTGGTAGTTACCATGGTCAGTTGTGATTTCCCCATGATGGAGTGGAATAACCATTGCCACACCCCATTGTATGGGAATGTAGCCTGTGGAAAGGCTGAGGTAGGAATGCATAATTAGGTGGGGGGGGCAGGTTGTCATGTACAGTTTGCAAGATGCAGTCTGGGTCAACATCTGCCTCCATTGACATTCTGTTCTGCTGTTAGAGAGGGCCATTTCCACCTGTGTGCCTCTGATGGTTGGGATACTGAACCTTACGGGTAGTGTTGCGAGCTCTTTAGGTGGTGAAGTATGCACTGCATGTATCTGCAAGAATGTTGGTGATATCAGTAGGGTCAGCATATTTTGAGCTATATTTTACTGGCACAGTGCAAATCTGTGTGTCACCACGTAGATCCTTGACATAGCCAAATAAGGCTTTGTGGTTATCTTTCAAATTCTTGCGTATTCTCTTGCTGATGTTAGCCTTAGATGATGTCATGAGGGACCTACGTATCATACTAATATTGGTCACGGATGTCAGACCTTTGTGGGATTTGCTGTGTGTCTGGGACACTGTCCTACATCTGTAGTATAGCCTGTTTATTGCAGAGGTCCACCAGACTGGTGTCCTTGTCTAGGAGGAGTGAGTCTTGGTTTATCAGTGATGGCACGATCCATACATCCATGTAGGTGCTTATAGACTGCATTTGTATATCTGTCTGTATCGGGAGCAGTGTTTCCCCTTAGTGTGGGGGCTGTGAAACCCCCCACCCCTGTCATTAGAAGTGTAAATTTAGCTGTAGGAAAGGTATACACTGTGGTATCCATGGGTGGGGGAGATGCTAGGGTGTGGAAACAGTGAATAGTTCATGGTCAGATCTAAACAGTGACTGGTAAACCTCCACTATGGTGCACCTGTTGCCCATGTTGGTGATGACCACATCTAGTAGCTTCAACGCCATGTTAGGAAGGTTATCACCTGATACAGGGCATATGAGGTGATATATTTCAGGAAGCGCTGGTCCCAGAAGTGAGTACTGGAATATGTATCCCAGTTAATGGTATGGTTGTTGACATTGACCAATGTCAGGGTGTGTGTTAGGACTGTTGTGTTCTCCGCTGTCTCCAGGTAGGTGGAGTGGAGGTCCTGAGTCATGGAGGGTGATCCGTAGCAGGCCACATTCAACATTGCTGCTGTGGCTGATGTTAGCTGCATATGGATGATCACAGAGGTATCACGCTGCCCCACTAACCTGGAGGTGTAGGTATCCCTGATGGATATGGATACAGACCCTCCATGTCTGTCAGTCCATGTTCCGTGGCTGAAATGTGTTGTATGGGTTGTAGTCTGGTAGTGCTGGTGTGCTATCAGGAGCCTTAAGACAGATTGCAGTTAATGCACAGATGTTGATGTTGTCCATCCTGAGGAGCGCTGTGAGTGCATGCATGTTGTGAGTTCAACCCCTGGTGTTGAGTAGCATAAACCACATTGAATCTGCTATTGTGCTGTTTATGGAGCTGGTATTCACCTTTGGGACTCTCCTAAATAAGGCATCATGGGGGCACCAATAGCCTTAGCCAGTATTCCAAAGTGTAAGGCAGACACATAGGCCAGTATGGTATCATTGCATGCATGTTCCCGATCTGTGCTTGATTGTCATCTCCCCTGTAGGTAACCTAGTGGTAAGCAATAGAAAGCCTTAACCTTATACAAGTCTTCTAGCTTCCAAGATAGGCATTTGGAGTGACTAAGTATCAGTGTTTTGTATGTTTGTGCTGTGCTCAACTGTTTCCTGACTGCATGGTGAGCTCACACTGTATATTGCGATCTGAAGGTCTGTTTATTCGCAAATTATGGCTGTGATGGCCTGCACATTAGAGGTGCACAGATAGCTTACTATCTATCTGCCCAAGGGCAATAAGAAGCGTAGCAACAGTGTGTTGGCCTTCTCTGCACCATTGATGAAGTAACTGAGCCTCTGTCAAGCATAGCCAATGAAGCAATCCCAGGCAGAGTTGCAGGAAGCAGTGGAAGACTGGGGCTGTGGAGGGTGATAGGGGCACTTAGTGATCTAAAGAGGGCATGTTAATGTGGCAATTCAACACCATTCAATTCACCCAACAAGTCTTGCAGCTATCAAACTGGAAGGCTCCCCCACCCCCTGGCTGTATGGTTCTGGGACACATGATCCCAGGGGTGTATAGTCTGTTTCCAATTAACACAACAAGGTTTCCCTTAAAGTGTGTCAGTGAGGGGCTATGCCTAATGTACTTAGGAATGTAATGTATTGTCTCACAGTACATTTGTTATATGTTGTTATGTCATGAGTACGAGAAGCTCAGTGAGTTAGGGGGCTACCGTCCTTTGCTTAGCCTAGCTTAGACACAGAAATCATCTAAATAGGAAATAGGTGGAAGCAATGTTAATGTCAACAGTGCAATGGTTACGGCATCCGCATAGTATCTGTGCATTCGTGGTTACAATCCTGATAAAGACAGGGATGTTTATCATGTGCAAAAGTATACCTTAACCACAGCTTGCAGCTATAGGTAGTAATCGTCTGTATAATAAACATTCAAATCACCCATATAAACCAATGTGTGCAGGAGAGTACAATCAACAGAGAATGTAATGTTATGACAGCACATTGTGAGATGTTATGTCACTGACAGGTATATATCTGGAGTAGTTAGTGGATGTGGCCGTGTTTGCGCGCACAGGTTATACGTCACAACGTTTGT
>NC_056729.1:1999748835-1999756335 GCF_019279795.1 Protopterus annectens | reverse complement strand
TATGAACTAATCCCGTTTCAGAGGGCTAAAAGGTCCGTACACCAGGAAGTTATACTGAGTACTGATTATAAGCACAGTATGATGCACAGTAGCACCAAACTAAATATTTCTGGTAAGCACACTGTAAACCCCCTAACATTATATGCATAGCTATGCAGCCTTGAGCTGGTCAAACAACCTGGCCAGACTGACACATATGCAGAAGTATTAGGTACAGACAAACCTTGCACAAGTAGCAATGTTCAGAAATATAACAGCAGTACTCACATTTAGACCAACTCCTCTAGGCATTACACACAATATATTACTTTTTGTTTCAATACAGCTGTTGCAATGGATTCCAAAAAACCTCCATGCTGTCTTCATCACAAGTAAGGCAAAGGGACAATGCCCAAGTGGAGTACTCAGTTATACCCCCGTGTAGCCATGGTATTGGCTAAGACAGTAGCAGCACAGCTATTGTGCATGTAATTAGCTACTTAGGAACACCAATTGGTTATCGGGATAGCACATGTTACTGATCTGTAACTATAAAAGGTTGTCTTGTCACACATTCAAACCATCTGTATCTACCTGTAGGACAGTACAAAACATGGAAAGATGAAAACGAGTAGTACACTAGCTAATAACACCTCCGATTACTAAGACGGTATGTATAACGTAGTATGTTTGCGTATGTAGTATCTGTACTGTAAGAATTACAGTGTAATCAGTACATATAGTGGAAACAGCAATCTTGTAGCGATGTATTGTTGAGCAGTAGTAATGCTTGTAGTATTCTATGTTTGTACTGCTGTAGGTCACACGGCACACTCCACATTCACCACAAGGGATGCTATGGGCTTGGAACCCACCATTTTGCTTCCAGCCACTGTCAGTGTCAGGAGTGGTCCAATAAGTATGTGCTATAACAGGGGCTAGTATATGTTGTTATATTGTAACAGTCGACATATGTATGGGTGTATAACTAAGATGAACATGTTAAAGGTGGGTTTACCGTGCAAATATGGCATGCATTGTGGGATATTGTGCCAATAACTGTGTAATGTACAGTTATCTAGGCAGATCTGTATTCTATTCTACATAGCAGTTCTGTTATGTTATGCAAACAGTAGCTATATCTATTGGCAATTACAATACTCAATGACAGGATACATAGCATTACTATTCATCTGACAGGTTAGCAGCATGATAGCAAAGATAATTGGAAGAGCCAGGTAACTATCCATGCACATAACACATGTAATATCCACCTCTCTGCTATTGTTTGCAAGCAATAACAGCAGTGCATGTGTACATGTTATGAAAGTGTGTAGTGACCCTTGTTACAGGGCTGGGCCAAATGGCTATGTGCACACCTACACAGAGTGGATATTGAGAGTACAGACACACTGGTTGAACTTGTGGTGTGTAGGTTCATAGGTTCATAGGTTCATAGGTTGGTACTAGGCTATCAGCCCTAGGGCCTATACAAGCCTAGCCATAATAATTCCCTGGTTATTTCTTCCCACATTATTTACTTTCCTGGACCCCTGTCTAGCAGGGCGACTGACGTGATCCTTGGGGTGAATTTCCTTTCTCCCATCCAATCGTCAAGGTTCCTCTTGAAGAGGTCCAAAGAGGCACTCTGCTTGACATGTATGGGCAATCTATTCCAGAGTCTGGGGAGTCTCTGGGTCAGGAACCTATCCCTCCAGCATGTTTTGTTTATTGTGATGACAAGGTTTAGATCCCTGGAGCGTGTAGCTCTGAGGGATTGGGATTTCTTTAAGTGTAGCATGTCCAACAGCTCTGGGTTTGACATGGCATTGTATGTTAAGCAGAGATCGCCTCTGAGTAGACGATATGTGACAGAGTATAGCTGGAGCTTTTTAAGGCGGTCAGCGTAGGGCATCTGCTTTAGGCCTGTGATTCTTTTAGTGAGGTATTTCTGAGGCCTTTCCAGTTGTTGCAGATGTCTTGAGAGGTACATACCAAATGGGGCATTGTATTCTATAATGGGTCTAATGAGGGATGAGTACAGTGGGACAATGACCTCCTTTTTCTGGATGAAAAGCCCTTCGTGATGAGGTGTGCCACATAGAAGGATTTCCTGACTGTTGTGGCGATGTGGTTATCGAAGGTGAGACCACTGTCCACCTGTGTCCCTAAGTCTCTTATCACACTTTCTGTGTTTAGTGTACTGCCATCTATATGGTAATTCATGGATACATGTTTTCCCCAAAGGGGATAACAATACATTTCTTGGCATTGAGTTTGAGCCCATGGCTCTGGCACCAAGCATCTGTTTCTGTAAGGCCCTTTTGTAGAGTATCCACATCATTTGGGATTCAATAATGGCTCCCAGTTTGCAGTCATCTGCAAACTTTGTTAGCCAGAGTCCCTTAGTGTTGACCTGTACTTCAGAGAAGTAGATGCCAAACAAGAGCGCCCCAGGACTGAACCCTGAGGTACTCCACTTGTCACTTGTCTGGAGCTGGATTTGGAGTCGGCTACTTTTACAGTGTGGGTTCTATCAGTAAGCCATTTAGCAACCCATTGGGTGACATAGGGATTAATGCCCAACTTAGTAAGTTTATCTATGATTCCAGAGTGGGGGATGGTGTCAAAGGCCTTGGCAAGGTCTAGATAGGCTGTGTGGACCATCTTACCCTTGTCCATGGCTCTGGAGACTGATTCAAAGAAGTCAATCAGGTTCAGGAGACAAGATCGGCCCTTCACAAACCCAAACTGGGTGGGGTCCAGTGTTTGAAGGTTGCCAATGTCTTTGTTTATAAGTTCCATGATAATACGCTCCATGGCCTTGCAGATAAGGCTTGTCAGACTGATGGGACGGTAGTTTCTGGGATCCAAGGTGGATCCCCCCTTGTGGATTGGGATATCTGTAGCTCTGCGCCACTCAGTGGGCACGAAACCTGAGGTTAGGCTATGATTAAACATGACACTTAGGTGAAGTGCCAGTTCATATTGTAGTTCATGTAGTACACAGCCCGGGATGTCATCTGGTCCCATGGATGCTGTATTCTTGGCTTTAGAGAGTGCGTTTTGTACCTGTGTGGCCATTATTACTGGAATTTGGCAATCTTCCGGTATTGAGATGGGCCATTTAGGGGGTGAGAGGGGGGTGAAGTTGGCACTGAAGCGATCTGCCAGGATATTGGCAATATCCTTCGGATCAGTATATTTAATGCCATTCTGTTTTAGCTCAGAGCAGATCTGAGCATTGCCATTTAGATTCTTGACATAGTTATAGAATGCTTTGTGGTTGTCTTTGGAATCTTTGGCAATTTTATTTTCGTAACTAGCTTTGGAGGATTTTATGAGGCATCTCAGTTTCTTACTGAGGCTAGTAAGGGAGTTTTTGCATCCTGGGATTTTCCTCTTTTCTGCAAAAGTTTCTTCCTTTGTTATAAAGTTTGTTTATGGCAGGAACCACCAGATTGGCTTCCTTTTTGGATGAGAGCATTTTGGTTCTATTTGGGATGGCACAATTCATGCATGAGTGGATGTGCTCGTACAGTGCCTTAGTGTAGGATTCAGCAGTTGAACTTTCAGTTCCGTCTGCATGGGTGTCATGAAGTTTGTCACTTCTGACTTGAGTAGCATGAAGTTGGCTTTGGAGAAGTTTTTATGGTGGTTTCTTTACTGGGGGTGGGGTGGGATGTGGATGTTAAGGGTGATTAGCTTATGGTCAGACCTGACTAACAAGGGGTGACCATAGGTATGGAGCATTGATTTCCCATGTTGGTAATGACCAGGTCTAGGATATTGGAGCCCTGGTGGGACTATGGATTAGTTGATCCAGGGCGTTGGAATTTATGAATTCCAAGAACCGTTCGCAAAGGTGTTGGGACATGAGTAGTTTTCCCAGTTAATGGCAGGGTAGTTAAAATCACCCAGTATTAGGGTGTTTGGTTCTATCTTAATATTTTCCAGTATGTTTAGAAAGGTGTAGTGAGAATCTTGGGGTATGGTGGGGGATCTGTAGCAAGCTACAATTTGGATTGCAGTCTTGCCTAGTGTTAGTTGCACTTGGAGAATTTCAGACACATTGTGTTGGCCAACTAGCCTGGTGGTGTGAATATCCTTGGTGAATATTGACACTCCTCCACCTTTAGTGTTTCGGTCCTGGTTTGGTGGCTGAAAAGTGTGGTAAGAGTTGTAGCCTGGTATTGCAGGGGTGCTCTCTGGAGCCTTGAACCAGGTCACAGTTACTGCACAGATATCGATGTTCTCCATTTTTAGGAGTGCCTCGAGAGAGTGCATTTTGAGGTTTAGACTTCTAGCATTGAGTAGCATTACCTTCAGATTTTGCATGCTTGTACCTGTTACAGTGGTGGTTTTGTCCTTTGAAGTTTGCCTAAAAAAGGCACTATAGGGGTGGCAAGAGCCTTAGGCAGTAACCTGAATCCCTGGGGCAACAGGTGCAGACCATCTCTGGCAAAGCATCGTGGTCTGTCAATCATGTCATCCCAGGCAGACAGAGACTGGATCCCCTTTGAATGACACCATAAGCTTAGCCAATTGTTGAAGTCAATCATTTTATCCTTAAATTGTGGTATAATTCTGGGCGAAGGCAGGATGCTACTCAGGGCTAGGGTCATACCTGCCTGGGCCACATGATCTGAGAGCTCTTCCATGTCTCTTTTCATGTAGTCCAGGGAGGTACATCTCAAGTCATTCACTCCAACATGGACAATGACAGAGTTATATTTGTACTTGTTGTGGAGTGACTTGAGTGCATGCATTATGTGGCGGATCCTTGCACCCGACAGGCAGCTGACTGTAATTTTCTCCTTATTCAACCTGATGAGAGGGACATCAGTGTGCCGGACTATAGAGTCACCTATGACTAAAGTGTTAGGTACATTGTCTTGCCTTAGGGGCTGTTGCTGGGTGGCACACTGGTGTTGTGAACTATGTGACACATTGGTTGTGATTGATGTTTGTTTGCGTTTCAGCTTCAGAGGTCTTTGTTGCTTGGGCAGGTTACAGTTAAGGGCCTCTGCATATGTGGATTTAGTGTTGCTATATGTGGGTGTTGGTGGTGCGGGTTTAGAAGGGCTATGTGTTGCTTGAGGTGTAGTGTGGGTGTTAACCTTCTCCTCTTGACTGTTTAGCACAATCTTGGGTGGAGAGAGCTTTGCTTCCATTTTGGCTATATAAGTGCATCTCTCACAGGTTGTAGTGTTGGGTTGTAGGAGGAGAGGGTTGTCTGTGTACATGAGGCAATTGCTGCATTGCCCCAGTATGCCCAGGGTCCTGGCATCGAGCCTTGCTGAGGCAGTTTATTGTGTTGCTGGGCAGAACAAGGGCCATTGGACAAAGGGTTAGTACAACACTTTTCAGCAGCAGTTTTCTGTTTCATCATGTTTAACCTCAGCTTCCTGTCACGCAAACACCTTCTCCATTCTTACTCTGATACTTCACTTCAGTTCACATTTCAATGGTATTATATGGTATTCAATGGTATTATATCATTATACAGCATAAAATGTTAGAATATGCTTGTATACAGATTCTGCGTCATAAATGGTGTCTGCTGCAGTCGAACCGGCAGTGTCTGCTCATTAGGTGGATGTTCTAACCACTACACTATTGCTGTGCTGCTTCATTTGCATGTATTACCCGAACACACGCCGCAACACTTCACTAACACAGCAGTCATCCATTCTCCAGTTGGAAAAAAAACACACCACTACACATGTGCCTCACCCTACTGCTCTAGACACATTCCATATGTTGGCTCACTCCAAGTATATTCAGACATCCCAAGCTTATAGTCCTGGAACATACGTTCATATAATGGTCAGGGTGTTCAAATAGTCTTCTGGTTTTTGGCTCATCCAATTGGAGACTGGGACTTCCCTGTACCTGTTTGAAAGTCAGACTTAGCACGTGGACAAAGATAGTCCCACTGTTAGCATCCTATCTGTGATTGGAGACGCAGGAGGTTTGCTCACCTCTGGCCAGCTTGGTATGACAGCACTACATAACACAGGGATTCTGCTGCTGTTTTCCTTTGCATTCATTATGAATGCTTAATTGTGACCATGTTTATTCTTCATGGATATATATATATATCTGTCTGTACATGCACATGCATATACACCTACATACTTATTTACATTTCCCATAATGTTGAATGACTACCACGCATATCTGATTACGTCTGCTTGAAAGTGCCTTAAACACCCTATATCCAACAGCCATTATTCTGGGCATCATATAAAATTAGCAGCCCTTGCATGACTTGGACCCAGGAACAGAAACAACACAGTCACTGGTTTGACCACTAAATCATACGTTATACATTCTGCATGGATGGCAGTTAGGATATATGACTTTACTACAGGCATTCCACACTGCTGGCAACAAATGAGACAGTCGGTTGGTGTACATATATATAATACATGTTAATGTTCATATGTTTCTGAGAGACATATGTATACATTTGCAAGTATACATATTTATGAATAGGACACATACTTGACAACTACTTATATGCATGTATGTGTGATATGTAGCTAAGCGAATATAAGTATGTACAGTTATAGATACATGACTACATATCTGGAGTTATACATGGCCATGTATATGAACATCCACATACGGGAGGTACCTGTACCGTTTGTATACAGGGGTGGTGTGCATTATTACGACGAGGAACCTGGACAGGGTATACAATTTGTGGACATGTACTATTTGGAAGATGGCTATGGGGAAGCTTCATGGGAACATGTAAAAGGTATATATTCCTGATAATGCATCATGGTCAGGTGTTTAATCCCAGGTCATAGGTTCTGCAGGACCGGGTGGAGGCTGAGCAGGGTTGTGGACAAGTACTGCTAATCCAACTTGTGGCTGGATGTCAACGGGGGTGGAAATCATGTTGTGCCACCAAGTCTAATCTTGAGAACAGACACTTATCCCGTGAGGGATGTCCAAAAATTGTGGATGCCAATGACCCCCATTCTTTTGGTTATATGAAAATGAGGGAGGGTTATACATGCATGGGATACTGAGTTTGCAGGCCTGAGACTGCTAAGGGTGAGACTGCCTACTAGATGTGGGTAGGGGGCACTATGTGCAGATATGGCTGGTCCAAGCTAGCAGCCCGAGTATGGGTGGTTTTGGTGAATATTCAGCAAATGGGGGGGGTGCTGTGGAGGGGAAGATGGGTATTCAATTATGTATCCAGGTGTGTAGGGGTTGGATGGCTCAGTTCCGGCCAAACTATTATGTGATGTGAGCTGATACCATTTATGTACATGCGTATCGTACATTTTAAGATGCCTTTGGATTATCTGGCGAAAGCGCTTAGTTGTTTGAATTGCAAGTACTTTGGATTGCAATAAATGGTTAACTGCACTGGTTTCGGTAATTGCTTTTTATTTATTTATTTATTTTTTTGTTTGTTTGTTTTTTATTTTCTACATTTTAATGTTCAATGTTTGTGGAATTGTGTTCTGCAATATGACCTGACAGGGTGTATTGGGG